>NW_024100437.1:0-69058 GCF_016545835.1 Crotalus tigris | reverse complement strand
GTACAAGTTGTGAAGCTGGGTACTTTGAACCTGGGCTTTATTTTTTGTTTTTGTTTCTAGTTTATAATATTTGGAAATTGAAAAAAGAATATATTTGCTACTAGCAAGCTCATTCCTGAAGAAAGAAGAAACGTCGCCATTTATTAGGGCAGCGAATGCTTCAAAATTTATTTAGAAGAGATTTAAGAACAGAGTCTCTCTCCTGGTCATTAAAAATCTCTAACTTTTTTCTCTTCGAGCCTGAAGTCACATTACCAGTAATGGTTGTCCTCAACGTAAGACTGAAATTGAGCCCTGAATTACAGTGGTAAGTTCCTGCAGTCACAAGTCGAGGCATCATGTGACTGGACCCAAATTTTCAACATTTTTAGAGTAGTTGTTAAGCAAATGCTGAAGTCATTAAGTGTTCGCTGGGGCGCTGCAAACAGTTCTAAAGGTAATCAGTTGCCAAGAATCCAAAATGGGATCATGTGATCATGGAGGTGGGGATATGCGGACACCATAATGATTAAAATAAGTCATAAGTAGTTCTGGGTCAGTTCTTCATAATTTCAAATGGTCATTAGGCAAGCAGTCATAAATCGAGGACTACCTATAACGATTAAATAATAGTATTTTATTAGGGAAAACCCTCAGAGCTGATAGATCTGTAAGGGGAGAGGAGGGGCTGCCCTGGGCCTTCCTGAGCCAGGGCATGGGAGGAGGTGATGCACGTCTGGCCAGCCTTATTGGAGCCATGTCCCAGTCAAGCGGGGCATCCACTGGCACACGTCCAGCTTGGGAGGAGCTGAAAGGGGAGCGCGAGCCCTGCACATGATCAGAGCCTCCGCAGCCCCGAGGGGAGAGTGCACTATGTCCCCTCCCCTTCCTGGAGACCCTGTGTGAGGAGCCCTTCCTTGGGCAGGGGGTTGGTCTAAAAGCCACACCCTAGGATTGTATGATTCCTTCTGTGCTTTGTGCCACAATGATGGTGCTTCTCTGTTGTTCCTGTTCCCATATGAAAGGAAGAGGCCAAAGGCCACCAAAGGAGTCAGCCACCGGGCCGCCCAGACACTGCTAAACCCAGGTGAGCTGCCCTCCTTGGGTAGGTTTAGAATGTGGCCCTTGTTTACCTAGTTGCCGAGGCAACGAGGTTGTCAGTTTCCCTGAAAAGCCACCAACCAGGGCCCAACTGCCCATTCTCCCTTCGTGCAGTGAAAGGACAAACAGCTGCTTGGGGTCATGGCTGTACGGAGGTTTTTTAGAGTAAGTGTGGCCGTCTCAGCTGCCAAGAAACTGGCAGTAGTAGGGGAGAAAGTCATGCTTCGCAACTCTTCCGACTGGCTCATCTCTATTTCTCTTTTCTTCACAGAACATCTGGAAAAGATGTTCGGCGCTCTTCTGCTGCAGGAAGAGCGACGTAGAGGACCTTCCTGTGCCTCCTGACAGGTACCACCCCCTTCTCCTCAAACCCTGGGCATGGTGGGGCACCACTGATGGACTGCAGGGTCTCTAACAGCCTCTCCCCAAGATGGCTTTCTCTCGGCAAGCGGCTTGCAGAGGCCAAAAGATGGGAAGGCTGACTGGCTGGCTGGTCTTAGAAAGGAGAGGCAGAGCTAGATGGATATTTTTTGACATGTCATCTTTTTCTTTCGGTCAGAACTGACGAGGCACATGAACAGGCGGACCAGAAGGGAGAATGGTGGACACAGATTCGTGTGTCCGATGGACGCAGGCCTTCCTCCCAAGGGGTAAGGATGCTTCTGCGACATGGCCAGTCAGGGCTCATCCCTCATAACCGGATGGGGAAAGGGAGGAATTCTCACTTGGGGGAACCTGGCCAGCCTAGCAAAAGCAAGAGGAGCCTTTTGGATTCATGGAAAGTTCTTGATGGCTTCCTATCAGCCAAATCTTCCATGATCTGCTTTGTCTTTCCCTGTTGAATGCAGTCTTTCCCTCCTGGGGAAGATAAACGTTCCACAACATGCAGGGGACTTTTAATTTATACTTTCAATTGTTACTTGCAGGGTTTGATGGGTGTTCGTGCCACCGCCCGGAGCCCCAGGAAGGAAGAGGTGATGCCAGTTCTCATTTCAGTGAGGTAGGTGTTCGCAGATGAAGTATTCTGAACCCCCCTAAAAGGCAGCCGCAGTAAAGCCCTAAAGAGAAGGGCTAGAAGAAACCTTTGCAGAGGCAGGGGGGGCATCGCATGGCTAGTTTTGATCTTTGGCCCTTCATTCTCTCCCTAGAAATGAGAAGATAGCGAAGTGGAGGCCGCGGCTCTCAACCATCTGGGAGACCTGCACTGAGTCGGTAAGCCCAGACCAGCTCCTCACCATGGCAATGGCAGAAGCCCTTTCGCTGTGGATTTGTTGATATGCCAACATTTGTAATATTTGCATTGTTATTTCAGGATCCTTCGGAAGAATACCGACCAAGAGAGGTGCAGGAGGAAAGCAGTGCCTGCCTATCAAGGTAGGTAACACCTCAGAGGGTGAAGCCTTTGCAGAGAGGAGGCATCTCTGACCTCTGCCTCTGCTTCTGCTAAAGGAAGAATCAAAGGCCAATCTCCTTGGCAGGCCAGCTGGAAGGGTTCTTAGAGCCTCCACGTCACCACTTTTTTAAAAAGGGCCCATGGCTGTTTTTGATGTTTGGCTCCTTCGTTTCTCTCCCCAGAGAGGAAAAGGAAGAGCACTGGAGGCCGCGACTCCCCCCCAGATCAGAGACCTGCAGAGAATCGGTAAGGCGCGAACAACTTCTACCCCACTAAACGAAGAACCATTGTCTCTGTGGAGATGCCAACAGACAGAATCTTTGCCTTTTTATTTCAGGACGAAGAAGACCAGCCGGCGGAGGAGCAGCTCTCTCCTACTGGGGAGAAGACGCATACTTCGGAGGTAAGAAAGTCTTGGCAATGGGGCCGATGGAGGCTCTCTTGCTGTTGGCGCACAGGGCCTGAATGCACCCTATCCTTTAGCAATCTTATTGGGATGCAGAAAGCTTAGGATTTATCCTCGATACTGTCATTTGCAGGATTCGATGGAAGTCCTGGTGGGCTCCCGGAACAACAGCCTGGAGGATTTTGACTCCATTTCTGCCCTCTTGGATGAGGAGTCTGAGGGAAGCTGGGAGCAGGCTGCAGAGGCTTCGGAGGCCAGCCTTTCGTCCAGTCCGTGGGTAAGACAGACAAAGTGTTTTCTCTTGGGGAGGGATAGAGTCCCTCTATTCAGTTCTCCTAATCTGAGTGAACTGTGCTGGAGAGCTCTGGGCAGTGGATAAAGGTGACACCTGGCCCTTGGGACAAGGTACTTAGGCTAACTAGAAGCACCCAAGCTCTGTTGCGATTGATTTACTGCAAACCAGAAGGGAAGGGCCAATTCAGTGGACTGGGGTCCTAAATAGATATGGCCCACCCTGTTTATCCCTTTCATTTTTCTGCATCATCCTCTCCAGCAACCAGCTGTTTCCAGGCAGGGCTTTAACGGGCAGAGTGGGTGGGAGTGGGGATTGCAACAGAAGCATTGTTTCTGATGGGAATCCCAAATCAATCGGGCCCCTTTTAGAAATTCTGAGTCTACTTTCATTGATGGATAAAAAGTCATCATTGTCATTCACAGGATTCTCCCGAAGAAGGGGAAGCCTCGCTGGACAATGTCAGCAGCCTGGAGGAGGACTCCCTGGACCTCAGTCTCTAATTAAAAGAGGTACCTATTTTAGCCTCTTTGTGGATCAATGCCTTGCTCAAGGAAACAATGAGCTCTGACGGGCAGGGTCACCCAAGTCAGACAGGTCATAGTGCAGAGTGCTGACATAACGTGGTCCACTGGAAAAGGAAATGGCAACCCTCTCCTTACTTTTGATACCCCACAAAAAGTATCAAAAGTAACTCCAGAAAGAACAAAGTTTGTATACTTTTATAGAAAGAGTGTGGTACTAAGAATAGCCTTTGATTCCTCCCCCAGACGCTTCCCCAGATGCCTCTCCAGAAGGCAGATCGGAGGAGGATGAACCAGTCCCAGGCACATCAGGAGGTGAGTTGGCCAATGCCTCCGAACAGCCAGCGGAGAGTGATTTGGCTGAAGCACAGCTGCAGCAGGAGAGCCCTGAAACTTCCGGGCAGCTGCAGATGGTTAGCTTTGAGCAGGAACTGCTTTCTGCATTATCCGAGAACAACTAGGGAAGAGAAAAGGCAGGAGCAGCAAAGGGCGGTTCTTTCACTCACGAGGAGGTAGTCTTGCCTTTCTTGATGGGCTGCACCAGAAGCTGGCAATTGAGCACAGCAGACAAATGGAGGCCATGCTGGGAACAATGCATTCATGACTAGGGGGTTGGAGTAGAAGACCTCCAAGGTCCCTTCCAACTCTTGGTATTCTGTTCTGGTATTCTATCTGCATATAGACGGATGGCGGAATCAGCCCCAGCGGCGAAGCCCTGCGAGGAGCCACTTTCCAACGAGGAAGTTCCTGCGTCTTGTTAATGTTATTGTTGTAATTCTTTTTGTTGTACTTGTTGTTGTTGTGCATCTTCTTGTTTTTGTTCTTGTTGTTTGAGAATAAAACTAAAAAATTCTTTATATCTGCTAATTTAGTTTAAACCTAGTTTCATTACACTTTTGTTAGGAATAACAAACTTTTCATTAAATGCAGAATTTCAGCAAACTTCTTTGTCTGTTTTCTCGTATTTTTTCCACCGTTCTATGGGATACAGTGATTAGTATTCACTTACAATATTAATGGAAACCTGACACTTCCAGAGGTTCCTCAGCTACGCGCAAGTAGTCCTCAACTTACCACAATTGATCCACAAATTTATCTTTTAAATACAACATTTGTTTAGTGACTTTTGCCCCATTTTACGACCTTTCTTCCCACAGTTGTTAAGCAGATCACTGCAGTTGTTAAGATAGTAATACAGTTGTTAAGAGAATGTGGCTTCCCCATTGTTTTTGCTTGCCAGAAGGACTCAAAAGTTGATCACATGACCCCGGGACACTGCTACAGTCATAAACATGAGTCAGTTGCCAAGCATCTGAATATCGATCATGTGACTAAGGGGCTACTGCAACGGACGTAAGTGTGAAAAAAGATCATAAGTCCCTTTTTTCAGTGCCGTTGTAACTTTGAACAGTCACTAAGTGAACTGTCGTAAGTGGAGGATTACCTGTACTTTCTGAACATCAACCAGTGTATTGTCTAGTAAGAAGGAGAATTTTGTTCAGCAACATCAGGAAGATCTGTCCTTGGAACATCATGATTGGAGGCACAGAAAGCACTGTAGATCTGCTATGGGGGCAGAAAGTTTGCATTCTTCCAGAAGAAGGAATATTACAGAAGAATACCCAAGTTACACTGGCTAAGAGGCAATAATTTCTTGCAACTCATGCTAGATTGTTGCACACACTAGCAAAATACCGTATATAAGATACACAAATGGGACAGCTAAAATGGCAAGGAAAGTGTATGTCCTATCCAGACGTGAACAATTTCCATGCCAGTGATTTCCATTAAACTGTAAATAAAAATGATCATGTGAATGGCAACATAGCATACCTTGCTTTGTTATTCTCCTCTCAGTAACCTTGTTAATTGGTACAACATTTTCTATTCAAAAAGATGTGTTGCTTCACGTTTAGTAAGAATAAGAATATAAGGTATTTAGGGCTTGGATTCAAAGGCTTGATGTTTGCCCTCTCCCCCATCTGCACTCATGCAATTGCATTGTGGGCAATCAGCAACCAGATCACATTCAGAGCTTTTTGCAGCATCCCACAATCACGTGACTACAGCTTACAATGTTTTGCTGGCGTTGACTACCAATATCTGGTAAAAAATGCCCATTCTGAAAAATGGGTACACTTAACGACTGCAGCTTTCATTTAATGACCGCTGCAAACACCGTTGTAGAATAGGTTTGGTCACATGATGTCTTACTTAATCACCAGTAAGACTTACCGTCTTAATTCCAGACTGGTATTAGGTGCCAAATGCTATTACTCTTTTTTTAAAGATATGAAAGATTATCAGTATTATCCTCTGTGCATCTCCATCTACAAAACCGCATTTGCATACAGCTCTGCAATTCAACCCCTCTAACCGATTTTCTCTGGAGAGGTGAGCGCAACTCCCAGACTGGCCATTTCTCTCCATGTAAATGGTGGCCTGACAGCGACTGCAATCTGACCGCTTACAGAGAGGCACCAATTTCATCTGGCACAGGCAAACACATGTCAACTTCCCAACCAAAAGTACAAGTAGTGCTCGACTTACAACCACAATGGAGCCTAAAATTTCTGTTGTCAAGAGAGACATTTGTTAATGGAATTTTGCCCCATTTTATGACCTTTCTTGCCACAGCTATTAAGTGAATCACTCCAGTTCATAAGCGAGTAACCTGGTTGTTAAGTGAATCTGGCTTCCCCATTGACTTTGCTTGTCAGAAGGTCACAAAAGGAGGTGACATGACCTTGGGACACAGCAACGGTCATAAGTATGAACCAGTTGCCAAGCATCTGAATTTTGATCACAGAATCATGGGGATGCTGCAAAGGGGGTAACTGTGAAAAACGAACATATGTCACTTTTTTCAGTGACGTTGTAACTTCGAATGGTCACTAAATGAACAGTGGTAAGTTGAGGACTTCCTGTAATTTGGAGGGCTATTTCTTCTATAGACAAGGAGCACTGATGATGTCTTGCAATATACATCTTAAAATAAATAACCAACCTGGAAACATTTTTGGAATACGAGTTTACTTACAGAAGAAAGATTCTATATTTACCATTTAATAATAGGCTGGAAGATAAAACCCCAAAAAGATATTTATCAGAGGCCATAAAAGTCACTTAGAAGCTGAATTTAACAGAATGACAGAGTTGGAAGGGACCTTGGAGATCTTTTAGTCCAACCTCCTAGAATTCCAGAAGTGAAGAAGGGGTTTCCAAGTTGAAAAAAAAGTACTCATGTGTTGTTGTTGTTTTCATCAAAGGAGTCAATTTAGCCATCTCTGCTACCTCCATCAACTTTTGCAACCATTCCTCCATTGTGGAGATCGAAATGTCCTTCCCTTTTTGTACATAAAGTAGTCTGGCTACCATCAACGTATATAACATTGAAGTTCCATCATTGTTTCCAAGTCTTTTTTCCATTAAGCCAAAAAGAACAGTTTCTGCTTTTACCTTTATATTCACTTTCAGAATTTTCTGTATTAGAATAGAAATCCTACTCCAATATTTCTTTACTTTATCACATGTCCACCGTAAATGATAAAAGCTCCCTTGGGCCAGGATGTTTTTCAGGGGGCTGTGAATGTAGACACGAGTTGCCTCTGGTGTGATGCGTATTTTGGTCGTTGATGATGCCGACAATATTGCAATGATTAATGTTAATTATTATTTACTGCCAAAAGTCATATTGCAAATGGGTACCTATATATATTGAAATAGAAAAAGCTTTATTGATTATCTAGAGATAACTCCCAACTTTTCAGCATTTTCCAAGTTCCCCACATCCAAATGCCACTCAAGCACTGCTCTAGGCCGCTGACCACAGTAACCGAGCTACACAAATATTGTATAGTAAGGATGGGTTGTCAAAATGAAATACAATAACAGAAGAACGAATCCTCCTTTATCAGAAGTCCTAGGAGGCAAAGAATGCATAAATGCAGAAGAAAAGTTTGATTTTTAAGAGACACCAGAGCTGTTATTTCAATCAGTGCATTCCCCAATGTTATTGCCATGTGATAACAACAACAAGGGCCAGAATGCAATAGGTCTGTCACTAACAACTATGGAAAACCCGCTACTTGCCATTTCCACGATTCTTCTCATAAAGTCTAGTCATTTGCTAAATCCACTAAATACGATGACTGAGCAGCTACTGTTTTACCATAATATCCTACAAAACAGAGAAAGGCATGATAAAAAAGAGAATCTAAGATGTCATGTTGAGATAAATTAAAGAAGTGCGAATGGCTATAGCTCTTTCCCACCTTTACAAAGCCGTTGTTTTAGTAGAGTGTATTGAGAGGAAACGAAGAACCCTGCAAAATTATACTGGGTTATCCAGTTGGTTACATGGAGGTTAAGTGAATCTGGCTTCTGCATTGATTTTGCTTTTCAAACTGTTGCAAAAGGTGAACACGTGACCTTAGGACACAGCAAGAGTCATAAGTATGAACATAAGTATGCCAAGGATCTAACGTTTGATCACGTCACACTATAAGTGTGAAAAATGATCATAAGTCACTTTTTTGCTGTTGTCATAACTTTAAACGGTCACTAAGTGAACGGTAGGAGGTTGAGGACTACCTGTACTAGTCTAGCTCAATCTTGACATAAGGTTAAATAATAAATGTAAAGGTTTGGCCTGACAGCTGAAGAAAATGTAAAGACCAGCCACTACATTCTGCCAGCGAAGCAGAAAAGAAAGGGAACTAACAGGATGAGGAACAATTCTGGGCCAGGACAATTTAAACAACAATTAGCATTAGGTCTCAGAAACAGCAAACAGGTGTTGAAACACACACAAACTGAGGATCCCACGTCAAACTGTACATCACATCATGCCCCACTGTAAACTGAGGGCATATACAGTATCTCATTTTAAAATATACATGATGCTTCGCTTCAAGGGTTAGAGGGCCTAGACCAGGGGGAGGAAACCTTGGCTCTTTTTTGACTCGTGGACTCCAACTGCCAGACTTCCTGAGCCAGCCATGCTGAGGAGAAATGGAGAGGTTTCCAATCTGAGCCATGCTGGCTCAGGAATTCTGGGAGTTGAAATCCACGAGTCATAAAAGAGCCAAGGTTGCCTATCCATGGCCTAGACATTGGTTTACAACATAGATATTTCTCAAATTTATATTATATTGTTTTATTAGTCTAGATGAAATGTTAATATATATTGCAAATCTAGGTATGATATGCCACATACTAAACAAATAAACACACACAAACAGAGAGAGAGGGAGAGAGAGAGAGAGAGAGAGAGAAAGACACACAGAGAGAGAGGGAAATTGGAACAGAGATTTAAAGATTTGCTCCCAAATGGGAAATATCCAGTGTAACCATTCCTTCCTGTTGCCTTGCCTTGTTTTGCGCTGGTATTTATCACCACCAGCATCCTATTTATAGTTATTTATGGAATTTTGTATTTGCCCACAATTGTCTTCACTGCAAAAAAGTGTGGAAACAATTGACAATATTACCTGTCTCAGCCCGAGGGGTGACTAAAATAGAACAAACCGCAGGGACTAAAGACCTTCCTCAGCTCAGGACGGATTTTTAGGCCCTGTGTTGGGAAAGGAGGAGGCCATTTCTGTTGTCCAGAAATTCAGTGAGTGGTGATTGGATCTTGGATTCATCAATCAAAGGACAGTAACACTGAGTTCCTCCACTTAGTTTATATTCATGTTTATGTTTATACATTTACAATCTTTCTTGCCACAGCTGTTAAGTGAATCAAGTTGTTAAGTTAGTAACAGGGTTGTTAAGTGAATCTGGCTTCTGTAAGGATTTTGATTTTCAAACTGTTGCAAAAGGCGATCGCATGACCTTCGGACATAGCAACAGTCATAAGTATGAACAAATGACAAAATTAGTGGACCAGAGGAATGCTGTGGATATAATTTACTATTACTATTATCAAATTGGAAAACATTTGAATTTTGATCACATGATCCTGGGACTACTAATAAGGTCGTAAGTGTGAAAAACCGTCATAAATCACTTTTTTCAGGGCTGTAACTTTCAACGGTCACTAAATGATCTGTTGTAAATTGAAGACTACCTGCAATATGTGTACTTGATCCTGCTTCCAATAGTTTTCCTCTACCTTCCATTGAAATTTCTCTAATCACTTCACAACTCTGAAGTCTATGCTTCAGAAAGACAGTCATGACGTTAACTACGTTTGTTCCTGTTTGGGGCATCATATCAAAGTTAGATATATTTATAAACTCAAAGAGGATACAAGGACAGCATTTAAAATATGAAAATAAATTGGAATCCTCCCATTGGAGGAAGAAAAAAAAACTGTGTGAAACAATAGATGTTTCGGAAGTAAACCTGCAAACATGAAAAAAAATAAAAATTTGTTCTGTTTCCGTGAAGCATGTGGTTTAATATTTCACTATAACTGAAGTACAAGTTGTGAAGCTGGGTACTTTGAACCTGGGCTTTATTTTTTGTTTTTGTTTCTAGTTTATAATATTTGGAAATTGAAAAAAAAATATATTTGCTACTAGCAAGCTCATTCCTGAAGAAAGAAGAAACGTCGCCATTTATTAGGGCAGCGAATGCTTCAAAATTTATTTAGAAGAGATTTAAGAACAGAGTCTCTCTCCTGGTCATTAAAAATCTCTAACTTTTTTCTCTTCGAGCCTGAAGTCACATTACCAGTAATGGTTGTCCTCAACGTAAGACTGAAATTGAGCCCTGAATTACAGTGGTAAGTTGCTGCAGTCACAAGTCAAGGCATCATGTGACTGGACCCAAATTTTCAACATTTTTAGAGTAGTTGTTAAGCAAATGCTGTAGTCGTTAAGCGAATGCTGAAGTCATTAAGTGTTCGCTGGGGCGCTGCAAACAGTTCTAAAGGTAATCAGTTGCCAAGAATCCAAAATGGGATCATGTGATCATGGAGGTGGGGATATGCGGACACCATAATGATTAAAATAAGTCATAAGTAGTTCTGGGTCAGTTCTTCATAATTTCAAATGGTCATTAGGCAAGCAGTCATAAATCGAGGACTACCTATAACGATTAAATAATAGTATTTTATTAGGGAAAACCCTCAGAGCTGTTAGATCTGTAAGGGGAGAGGAGGGGCTGCCCTGGGCCTTCCTGAGCCAGGGCATGGGAGGAGGTGATGCACGTCTGGCCAGCCTTATTGGAGCCATGTCCCAGTCAAGCGGGGCATCCACTGGCACACGTCCAGCTTGGGAGGAGCTGAAAGGGGAGCGCGAGCCCTGCACATGATCAGAGCCTCCGCAGCCCCGAGGGGAGAGTGCACTATGTCCCCTCCCCTCCCTGGAGACCCTGTGTGAGGAGCCCTTCCTTGAGCAGGGGGTTGGTCTAAAAGCCACACCCTAGGATTGTATGATTCCTTCTGTGCTTTGTGCCACAATGATGGTGCTTCTCTGTTGTTCCTGTTCCCACATGAAAGGAAGAGGCCAAAGGCCACCAAAGGAGTCAGCCACCGGGCCGCCCAGACACTGCTAAACCCAGGTGAGCTGCCCTCCTTGGGTAGGTTTAGAATGTGGCCCTTGTTTACCTAGTTGCCGAGGCAACGAGGTTGTCAGTTTCCCTGAAAAGCCACCAACCAGGGCCCAACTGCCCATTCTCCCTTCGTGCAGTGAAAGGACAAACAGCTGCTTGGGGTCATGGCTGTACGGAGGTTTTTTAGAGTAAGTGTGGCCGTCTCAGCTGCCAAGAAACTGGCAGTAGTAGGGGAGAAAGTCATGCTTCGCAACTCTTCCGACTGGCTCATCTCTATTTCTCTTTTCTTCACAGAACATCTGGAAAAGATGTTCGGCGCTCTTCTGCTGCAGGAAGAGCGACGTAGAGGACCTTCCTGTGCCTCCTGACAGGTACCACCCCCTTCTCCTCAAACCCTGGGCATGGTGGGGCACCACTGATGGACTGCAGGGTCTCTAACAGCCTCTCCCCAAGATGGCTTTCTCTCGGCAAGCGGCTTGCAGAGGCCAAAAGATGGGAAGGCTGACTGGCTGGCTGGTCTTAGAAAGGAGAGGCAGAGCTAGATGGATATTTTTTGACATGTCATCTTTTTCTTTCGGTCAGAACTGACGAGGCACATGAACAGGCGGACCAGAAGGGAGAATGGTGGACACAGATTCGTGTGTCCGATGGACGCAGGCCTTCCTCCCAAGGGGTAAGGATGCTTCTGCGACATGGCCAGTCAGGGCTCATCCCTCATAACCGGATGGGGAAAGGGAGGAATTCTCACTTGGGGGAACCTGGCCAGCCTAGCAAAAGCAAGAGGAGCCTTTTGGATTCATGGAAAGTTCTTGATGGCTTCCTATCAGCCAAATCTTCCATGATCTGCTTTGTCTTTCCCTGTTGAATGCAGTCTTTCCCTCCTGGGGAAGATAAACGTTCCACAACATGCAGGGGACTTTTAATTTATACTTTCAATTGTTACTTGCAGGGTTTGATGGGTGTTCGTGCCACCGCCCGGAGCCCCAGGAAGGAAGAGGTGATGCCAGTTCTCATTTCAGTGAGGTAGGTGTTCGCAGATTAAGTATTCTGAACCCCCCTAAAAGGCAGCCGCAGTAAAGCCCTAAAGAGAAGGGCTAGAAGAAACCTTTGCAGAGGCAGGGGGGGCATCGCATGGCTAGTTTTGATCTTTGGCCCTTCATTCTCTCCCTAGAAATGAGAAGATAGCGAAGTGGAGGCCGCGGCTCTCAACCATCTGGGAGACCTGCACTGAGTCGGTAAGCCCAGACCAGCTCCTCACCATGGCAATGGCAGAAGCCCTTTCGCTGTGGATTTGTTGATATGCCAACATTTGTAATATTTGCATTGTTATTTCAGGATCCTTCGGAAGAATACCGACCAAGAGAGGTGCAGGAGGAAAGCAGTGCCTGCCTATCAAGGTAGGTAACACCTCAGAGGGTGAAGCTTTTGCAGAGAGGAGGCATCTCTGACCTCTGCCTCTGCTTCTGCTAAAGGAAGAATCAAAGGCCAATCTCCTTGGCAGGCCAGCTGGAAGGGTTCTTAGAGCCTCCACGTCACCACTTTTTTAAAAAGGGCCCATGGCTGTTTTTGATGTTTGGCTCCTTCGTTTCTCTCCCCAGAGAGGAAAAGGAAGAGCACTGGAGGCCGCGACTCCCCCCCAGATCAGAGACCTGCAGAGAATCGGTAAGGCGCGAACAACTTCTACCCCACTAAACGAAGAACCATTGTCTCTGTGGAGATGCCAACAGACAGAATCTTTGCCTTTTTATTTCAGGACGAAGAAGACCAGCCGGCGGAGGAGCAGCTCTCTCCTACTGGGGAGAAGACGCATACTTCGGAGGTAAGAAAGTCTTGGCAATGGGGCCGATGGAGGCTCTCTTGCTGTTGGCGCACAGGGCCTGAATGCACCCTATCCTTTAGCAATCTTATTGGGATGCAGAAAGCTTAGGATTTATCCTCGATACTGTCATTTGCAGGATTCGATGGAAGTCCTGGTGGGCTCCCGGAACAACAGCCTGGAGGATTTTGACTCCATTTCTGCCCTCTTGGATGAGGAGTCTGAGGGAAGCTGGGAGCAGGCTGCAGAGGCTTCGGAGGCCAGCCTTTCGTCCAGTCCGTGGGTAAGACAGACAAAGTGTTTTCTCTTGGGGAGGGATAGAGTCCCTCTATTCAGTTCTCCTAATCTGAGTGAACTGTGCTGGAGAGCTCTGGGCAGTGGATAAAGGTGACACCTGGCCCTTGGGACAAGGTACTTAGGCTAACTAGAAGCACCCAAGCTGTGTTGCGATTGATTTACTGCAAACCAGAAGGGAAGGGCCAATTCAGTGGACTGGGGTCCTAAATAGATATGGCCCACCCTGTTTATCCCTTTCATTTTTCTGCATCATCCTCTCCAGCAACCAGCTGTTTCCAGGCAGGGCTTTAACGGGCAGAGTGGGTGGGAGTGGGGATTGCAACAGAAGCATTGTTTCTGATGGGAATCCCAAATCAATCGGGCCCCTTTTAGAAATTCTGAGTCTACTTTCATTGATGGATAAAAAGTCATCATTGTCATTCACAGGATTCTCCCGAAGAAGGGGAAGCCTCGCTGGACAATGTCAGCAGCCTGGAGGAGGACTCCCTGGACCTCAGTCTCTAATTAAAAGAGGTACCTATTTTAGCCTCTTTGTGGATCAATGCCTTGCTCAAGGAAACAATGAGCTCTGACCGGCAGGGTCACCCAAGTCAGACAGGTCATAGTGCAGAGTGCTGACATAACGTGGTGCACTGGAAAAGGAAATGGCAACCCTCTCCTTACTTTTGATACCCCACAAAAAGTATCAAAAGTAACTCCAGAAAGAACAAAGTTTGTATACTTTTATAGAAAGAGTGTGGTACTAAGAATAGCCTTTGATTCCTCCCCCAGACGCTTCCCCAGATGCCTCTCCAGAAGGCAGATCGGAGGAGGATGAACCAGTCCCAGGCACATCAGGAGGTGAGTTGGCCAATGCCTCCGAACAGCCAGCGGAGAGTGATTTGGCTGAAGCACAGCTGCAGCAGGAGAGCCCTGAAACTTCCGGGCAGCTGCAGATGGTTAGCTTTGAGCAGGAACTGCTTTCTGCATTATCCGAGAACAACTAGGGAAGAGAAAAGGCAGGAGCAGCAAAGGGCGGTTCTTTCACTCACGAGGAGGTAGTCTTGCCTTTCTTGATGGGCTGCACCAGAAGCTGGCAATTGAGCACAGCAGACAAATGGAGGCCATGCTGGGAACAATGCATTCATGACTAGGGGGTTGGAGTAGAAGACCTCCAAGGTCCCTTCCAACTCTTGGTATTCTGTTCTGGTATTCTATCTGCATATAGACGGATGGCGGAATCAGCCCCAGCGGCGAAGCCCTGCGAGGAGCCACTTTCCAACGAGGAAGTTCCTGCGTCTTGTTAATGTTATTGTTGTAATTCTTTTTGTTGTACCTGTTGTTGTTGTGCATCTTCTTGTTTTTGTTCTTGTTGTTTGAGAATAAAACTAAAAAATTCTTTATATCTGCTAATTTAGTTTAAACCTAGTTTCATTACACTTTTGTTAGGAATAACAAACTTTTCATTAAATGCAGAATTTCAGCAAACTTCTTTGTCTGTTTTCTCGTATTTTTTCCACCGTTCTATGGGATACAGTGATTAGTATTCACTTACAATATTAATGGAAACCTGACACTTCCAGAGGTTCCTCAGCTACGCGCAAGTAGTCCTCAACTTACCACAATTGATCCACAAATTTATCTTTTAAATACAACATTTGTTTAGTGACTTTTGCCCCATTTTACGACCTTTCTTCCCACAGTTGTTAAGCAGATCACTGCAGTTGTTAAGATAGTAACACAGTTGTTAAGAGAATATGGCTTCCCCATTGTTTTTGCTTGCCAGAAGGACTCAAAAGTTGATCACATGACCCCGGGACACTGCTACAGTCATAAACATGAGTCAGTTGCCAAGCATCTGAATATCGATCATGTGACTAAGGGGCTACTGCAACGGACGTAAGTGTGAAACAAGATCATAAGTCCCTTTTTACAGTGCCGTTGTAACTTTGAACAGTCACTAAGTGAACTGTCGTAAGTGGAGGATTACCTGTACTTTCTGAACATCAACCAGTGTATTGTCTAGTAAGAAGGAGAATTTTGTTCAGCAACATCAGGAAGATCTGTCCTTGGAACATCATGATTGGAGGCACAGAAAGCACTGTAGATCTGCTATGGGGGCAGAAAGTTTGCATTCTTCCAGAAGAAGGAATATTACAGAAGAATACCCAAGTTACACTGGCTAAGAGGCAATAATTTCTTGCAACTCATGCTAGATTGTTGCACACACTAGCAAAATACCGTATATAAGATACACAAATGGGACAGCTAAAATGGCAAGGAAAGTGTATGTCCTATCCAGACGTGAACAATTTCCATGCCAGTGATTTCCATTAAACTGTAAATAAAAATGATCATGTGAATGGCAACATAGCATACCTTGCTTTGTTATTCTCCTCTCAGTAACCTTGTTAATTGGTACTACATTTTCCATTGAAAAAGATGTGTTGCTTCACGTTTAGTAAGAATAAGAATATAAGGTATTTAGGGCTTGGATTCAAAGGCTTGATGTTTGCCCTCTCCCCCATCTGCACTCATGCAATTGCATTGTGGGCAATCAGCAACCAGATCACATTCAGAGCTTTTTGCAGCATCCCACAATCACGTGACTACAGCTTACAATGTTTTGCTGGCGTTGACTACCAATATCTGGTAAAAAATGCCCATTCTGAAAAATGGGTACACTTAACGACTGCAGCTTTCATTTAATGACCGCTGCAAACACCGTTGTAGAATAGGTTTGGTCACATGATGTCTTACTTAATCACCAGTAAGACTTACCGTCTTAATTCCAGACTGGTATTAGGTGCCAAATGCTATTACTCTTTTTTTAAAGATATGAAAGATTATCAGTATTATCCTCTGTGCATCTCCATCTACAAAACCGCATTTGCATACAGCTCTGCAATTCAACCCCTCTAACCGATTTTCTCTGGAGAGGTGAGCGCAACTCCCAGACTGGCCATTTCTCTCCATGTAAATGGTGGCCTGACAGCGACTGCAATCTGACCGCTTACAGAGAGGCACCAATTTCATCTGGCACAGGCAAACACATGTCAACTTCCCAACCAAAAGTACAAGTAGTGCTCGACTTACAACCACAATGGAGCCTAAAATTTCTGTTGTCAAGAGAGACATTTGTTAATGGAATTTTGCCCCATTTTATGACCTTTCTTGCCACAGCTATTAAGTGAATCACTCCAGTTCATAAGCGAGTAACCTGGTTGTTAAGTGAATCTGGCTTCCCCATTGACTTTGCTTGTCAGAAGGTCACAAAAGGAGGTGACATGACCTTGGGACACAGCAACGGTCATAAGTATGAACCAGTTGCCAAGCATCTGAATTTTGATCACAGAATCATGGGGATGCTGCAAAGGGGGTAACTGTGAAAAACGAACATATGTCACTTTTTTCAGTGACGTTGTAACTTCGAATGGTCACTAAATGAACAGTGGTAAGTTGAGGACTTCCTGTAATTTGGAGGGCTATTTCTTCTATAGACAAGGAGCACTGATGATGTCTTGCAATATACATCTTAAAATAAATAACCAACCTGGAAACATTTTTGGAATACGAGTTTACTTACAGAAGAAAGATTCTATATTTACCATTTAATAATAGGCTGGAAGATAAAACCCCAAAAAGATATTTATCAGAGGCCATAAAAGTCACTTAGAAGCTGAATTTAACAGAATGACAGAGTTGGAAGGGACCTTGGAGATCTTTTAGTCCAACCTCCTAGAATTCCAGAAGTGAAGAAGGGGTTTCCAAGTTGAAAAAAAAGTACTCATGTGTTGTTGTTGTTTTCATCAAAGGAGTCAATTTAGCCATCTCTGCTACCTCCATCAACTTTTGCAACCATTCCTCCATTGTGGAGATCGAAATGTCCTTCCCTTTTTGTACATAAAGTAGTCTGGCTACCATCAACGTATATAACATTGAAGTTCCATCATTGTTTCCAAGTCTTTTTTCCATTAAGCCAAAAAGAACAGTTTCTGCTTTTACCTTTATATTCACTTTCAGAATTTTCTGTATTAGAATAGAAATCCTACTCCAATATTTCTTTACTTTATCACATGTCCACCGTAAATGATAAAAGCTCCCTTGGGCCAGGATGTTTTTCAGGGGGCTGTGAATGTAGACACGAGTTGCCTCTGGTGTGATGCGTATTTTGGTCGTTGATGATGCCGACAATATTGCAATGATTAATGGTAATTATTATTTACTGCCAAAAGTCATATTGCAAATGGGTACCTATATATATTGAAATAGAAAAAGCTTTATTGATTATCTAGAGATAACTCCCAACTTTTCAGCATTTTCCAAGTTCCCCACATCCCAATGCCACTCAAGCACTGCTCTAGGCCGCTGACCACAGTAACCGAGCTACACAAATATTGTATAGTGAGGATGGGTTGTCAAAATGAAATACAATAACAGAAGAACGAATCCTCCTTTATCAGAAGTCCTAGGAGGCAAAGAATGCATAAATGCAGAAGAAAAGTTTGATTTTTAAGAGACACCAGAGCTGTTATTTCAATCAGTGCATTCCCCAATGTTATTGCCATGTGATAACAACAACAAGGGCCAGAATGCAATAGGTCTGTCACTAACAACTATGGAAAACCCGCTACTTGCCATTTCCACGATTCTTCTCATAAAGTCTAGTCATTTGCTAAATCCACTAAATACGATGACTGAGCAGCTACTGTTTTACCATAATATCCTACAAAACAGAGAAAGGCATGATAAAAAAGAGAATCTAAGATGTCATGTTGAGATAAATTAAGGAAGTGCGAATGGCTATAGCTCTTTCCCACCTTTACAAAGCCGTTGTTTTAGTAGAGTGTATTGAGAGGAAACGAAGAACCCTGCAAAATTATACTGGGTTATCCAGTTGGTTACATGGAGGTTAAGTGAATCTGGCTTCTGCATTGATTTTGCTTTTCAAACTGTTGCAAAAGGTGAACACGTCACCTTAGGACACAGCAAGAGTCATAAGTATGAACATAAGTATGTCAAGGATCTAACGTTTGATCACGTCACACTATAAGTGTGAAAAATGATCATAAGTCACTTTTTTGCTGTTGTCATAACTTTAAACGGTCACTAAGTGAACGGTAGGAGGTTGAGGACTACCTGTACTAGTCTAGCTCAATCTTGACATAAGGTTAAATAATAAATGTAAAGGTTTGGCCTGACAGCTGAAGAAAATGTAAAGACCAGCCACTACATTCTGCCAGCGAAGCAGAAAAGAAAGGGAACTAACAGGATGAGGAACAATTCTGGGCCAGGACAATTTAAACAACAATTAGCATTAGGTCTCAGAAACAGCAAACAGGTGTTGAAACACACACAAACTGAGGATCCCACGTCACACTGTACATCACATCATGCCCCACTGTAAACTGAGGGCATATACAGTTTCTCATTTTAAAATATACATGATGCTTCGCTTCAAGGGTTAGAGGGCCTAGACCAGGGGGAGGAAACCTTGGCTCTTTTTTGACTCGTGGACTCCAACTGCCAGAATTCCTGAGCCAGCCATGCTGAGGAGAAATGGAGAGGTTTCCAATCTGAGCCATGCTGGCTCAGGAATTCTGGGAGTTGAAATCCACGAGTCATAAAAGAGCCAAGGTTGCCTACCCATGGCCTAGACATTGGTTGATAACATAGATATTTCTCAAATTTATATTATATTGTTTTATTAGTCTAGATGAAATGTTAATATATATTGCAAATCCAGGTATGATATGCCACATACTAAACAAATAAACACACACAAACAGAGAGAGAGGGAGAAAGAGAGAGAGAGAGAGAGAGAGACAGAGAGAGACAGAGAGAGAGAGAGAGAGACAGAGAGAGGGAAATTGGAACAGAGATTTAAAGATTTGCTCCCAAATGGGAAATATCCAGTGTAACCATTCCTTCCTGTTGCCTTGCCTTGTTTTGCGCTGGTATTTATCACCACCAGCATCCTATTTATAGTTATTTATGGAATTTTGTATTTGCCCACAATTGTCTTCACTGCAAAAAAGTGTGGAAACAATTGACAATATTACCTGTCTCAGCCCGAGGGGTGACTAAAACAGCACAAACCGCAGGGACTAAAGACCTTCCTCAGCTCAGGACGGATTTTTAGGCCCTGTGTTGGGAAAGGAGGAGGCCATTTCTGTTGTCCAGAAATTCAGTGAGTGGTGATTGGATCTTGGATTCATCAATCAAAGGACAGTAACACTGAGTTCCTCCACTTAGTTTATATTCATGTTTATGTTTATACATTTACAATCTTTCTTGCCACAGCTGTTAAGTGAATCAAGTTGTTAAGTTAGTAACAGGGTTGTTAAGTGAATCTGGCTTCTGTAAGGATTTTGATTTTCAAACTGTTGCAAAAGGCGATCGCATGACCTTCGGACATAGCAACAGTCATAAGTATGAACAAATGACAAAATTAGTGGACCAGAGGAATGCTGTGGATATAATTTACTATTACTATTATCAAATTGGAAAACATTTGAATTTTGATCACATGATCCTGGGACTACTAATAAGGTCGTAAGTGTGAAAAACCGTCATAAATCACTTTTTTCAGGGCTGTAACTTTCAACGGTCACTAAATGATCTGTTGTAAATTGAAGACTACCTGCAATATGTGTACTTGATCCTGCTTCCAATAGTTTTCCTCTACCTTCCATTGAAATTTCTCTAATCACTTCACAACTCTGAAGTCTATGCTTCAGAAAGACAGTCATGACGTTAACTACGTTTGTTCCTGTTTGGGGCATCATATCAAAGTTAGATATATTTATAAACTCAAAGAGGATACAAGGACAGCATTTAAAATATGAAAATAAATTGGAATCCTCCCATTGGAGGAAGAAAAAAAAACTGTGTGAAACAATAGATGTTTCGGAAGTAAACCTGCAAACATGAAAAAAAATAAAAATTTGTTCTGTTTCCGTGAAGCATGTGGTTTAATATTTCACTATAACTGAAGTACAAGTTGTGAAGCTGGGTACTTTGAACCTGGGCTTTATTTTTTGTTTTTGTTTCTAGTTTATAATATTTGGAAATTGAAAAAAGAATATATTTGCTACTAGCAAGCTCATTCCTGAAGAAAGAAGAAACGTCGCCATTTATTAGGGCAGCGAATGCTTCAAAATTTATTTAGAAGAGATTTAAGAACAGAGTCTCTCTCCTGGTCATTAAAAATCTCTAACTTTTTTCTCTTCGAGCCTGAAGTCACATTACCAGTAATGGTTGTCCTCAACGTAAGACTGAAATTGAGCCCTGAATTACAGTGGTAAGTTGCTGCAGTCACAAGTCGAGGCATCATGTGACTGGACCCAAATTTTCAACATTTTTAGAGTAGTTGTTAAGCAAATGCTGTAGTCGTTAAGCGAATGCTGAAGTCATTAAGTGTTCGCTGGGGCGCTGCAAACAGTTCTAAAGGTAATCAGTTGCCAAGAATCCAAAATGGGATCATGTGATCATGGAGGTGGGGATATGCGGACACCATAATGATTAAAATAAGTCATAAGTAGTTCTGGGTCAGTTCTTCATAATTTCAAATGGTCATTAGGCAAGCAGTCATAAATCGAGGACTACCTATAACGATTAAATAATAGTATTTTATTAGGGAAAACCCTCAGAGCTGTTAGATCTGTAAGGGGAGAGGAGGGGCTGCCCTGGGCCTTCCTGAGCCAGGGCATGGGAGGAGGTGATGCACGTCTGGCCAGCCTTATTGGAGCCATGTCCCAGTCAAGCGGGGCATCCACTGGCACACGTCCAGCTTGGGAGGAGCTGAAAGGGGAGCGCGAGCCCTGCACATGATCAGAGCCTCCGCAGCCCCGAGGGGAGAGTGCACTATGTCCCCTCCCCTCCCTGGAGACCCTGTGTGAGGAGCCCTTCCTTGGGCAGGGGGTTGGTCTAAAAGCCACACCCTAGGATTGTATGATTCCTTCTGTGCTTTGTGCCACAATGATGGTGCTTCTCTGTTGTTCCTGTTCCCACATGAAAGGAAGAGGCCAAAGGCCACCAAAGGAGTCAGCCACCGGGCCGCCCAGACACTGCTAAACCCAGGTGAGCTGCCCTCCTTGGGTAGGTTTAGAATGTGGCCCTTGTTTACCTAGTTGCCGAGGCAACGAGGTTGTCAGTTTCCCTGAAAAGCCACCAACCAGGGCCCAACTGCCCATTCTCCCTTCGTGCAGTGAAAGGACAAACAGCTGCTTGGGGTCATGGCTGTACGGAGGTTTTTTAGAGTAAGTGTGGCCGTCTCAGCTGCCAAGAAACTGGCAGTAGTAGGGGAGAAAGTCATGCTTCGCAACTCTTCCGACTGGCTCATCTCTATTTCTCTTTTCTTCACAGAACATCTGGAAAAGATGTTCGGCGCTCTTCTGCTGCAGGAAGAGCGACGTAGAGGACCTTCCTGTGCCTCCTGACAGGTACCACCCCCTTCTCCTCAAACCCTGGGCATGGTGGGGCACCACTGATGGACTGCAGGGTCTCTAACAGCCTCTCCCCAAGATGGCTTTCTCTCGGCAAGCGGCTTGCAGAGGCCAAAAGATGGGAAGGCTGACTGGCTGGCTGGTCTTAGAAAGGAGAGGCAGAGCTAGATGGATATTTTTTGACATGTCATCTTTTTCTTTCGGTCAGAACTGACGAGGCACATGAACAGGCGGACCAGAAGGGAGAATGGTGGACACAGATTCGTGTGTCCGATGGACGCAGGCCTTCCTCCCAAGGGGTAAGGATGCTTCTGCGACATGGCCAGTCAGGGCTCATCCCTCATAACCGGATGGGGA
This sequence comes from Crotalus tigris, assembly GCF_016545835.1. Taxonomy (NCBI): domain Eukaryota; kingdom Metazoa; phylum Chordata; class Lepidosauria; order Squamata; family Viperidae; genus Crotalus; species Crotalus tigris. Next base: position 46,964 of record NW_024100437.1, on the reverse strand, counting down.
AAGGGAGGAATTCTCACTTGGGGGAACCTGGCCAGCCTAGCAAAAGCAAGAGGAGCCTTTTGGATTCATGGAAAGTTCTTGATGGCTTCCTATCAGCCAAATCTTCCATGATCTGCTTTGTCTTTCCCTGTTGAATGCAGTCTTTCCCTCCTGGGGAAGATAAACGTTCCACAACATGCAGGGGACTTTTAATTTATACTTTCAATTGTTACTTGCAGGGTTTGATGGGTGTTCGTGCCACCGCCCGGAGCCCCAGGAAGGAAGAGGTGATGCCAGTTCTCATTTCAGTGAGGTAGGTGTTCGCAGATTAAGTATTCTGAACCCCCCTAAAAGGCAGCCGCAGTAAAGCCCTAAAGAGAAGGGCTAGAAGAAACCTTTGCAGAGGCAGGGGGGGCATCGCATGGCTAGTTTTGATCTTTGGCCCTTCATTCTCTCCCTAGAAATGAGAAGATAGCGAAGTGGAGGCCGCGGCTCTCAACCATCTGGGAGACCTGCACTGAGTCGGTAAGCCCAGACCAGCTCCTCACCATGGCAATGGCAGAAGCCCTTTCGCTGTGGATTTGTTGATATGCCAACATTTGTAATATTTGCATTGTTATTTCAGGATCCTTCGGAAGAATACCGACCAAGAGAGGTGCAGGAGGAAAGCAGTGCCTGCCTATCAAGGTAGGTAACACCTCAGAGGGTGAAGCCTTTGCAGAGAGGAGGCATCTCTGACCTCTGCCTCTGCTTCTGCTAAAGGAAGAATCAAAGGCCAATCTCCTTGGCAGGCCAGCTGGAAGGGTTCTTAGAGCCTCCACGTCACCACTTTTTTAAAAAGGGCCCATGGCTGTTTTTGATGTTTGGCTCCTTCGTTTCTCTCCCCAGAGAGGAAAAGGAAGAGCACTGGAGGCCGCGACTCCCCCCCAGATCAGAGACCTGCAGAGAATCGGTAAGGCGCGAACAACTTCTACCCCACTAAACGAAGAACCATTGTCTCTGTGGAGATGCCAACAGACAGAATCTTTGCCTTTTTATTTCAGGACGAAGAAGACCAGCCGGCGGAGGAGCAGCTCTCTCCTACTGGGGAGAAGACGCATACTTCGGAGGTAAGAAAGTCTTGGCAATGGGGCTGATGGAGGCTCTCTTGCTGTTGGCGCACAGGGCCTGAATGCACCCTATCCTTTAGCAATCTTATTGGGATGCAGAAAGCTTAGGATTTATCCTCGATACTGTCATTTGCAGGATTCGATGGAAGTCCTGGTGGGCTCCCGGAACAACAGCCTGGAGGATTTTGACTCCATTTCTGCCCTCTTGGATGAGGAGTCTGAGGGAAGCTGGGAGCAGGCTGCAGAGGCTTCGGAGGCCAGCCTTTCGTCCAGTCCGTGGGTAAGACAGACAAAGTGTTTTCTCTTGGGGAGGGATAGAGTCCCTCTATTCAGTTCTCCTAATCTGAGTGAACTGTGCTGGAGAGCTCTGGGCAGTGGATAAAGGTGACACCTGGCCCTTGGGACAAGGTACTTAGGCTAACTAGAAGCACCCAAGCTGTGTTGCGATTGATTTACTGCAAACCAGAAGGGAAGGGCCAATTCAGTGGACTGGGGTCCTAAATAGATATGGCCCACCCTGTTTATCCCTTTCATTTTTCTGCATCATCCTCTCCAGCAACCAGCTGTTTCCAGGCAGGGCTTTAACGGGCAGAGTGGGTGGGAGTGGGGATTGCAACAGAAGCATTGTTTCTGATGGGAATCCCAAATCAATCGGGCCCCTTTTAGAAATTCTGAGTCTACTTTCATTGATGGATAAAAAGTCATCATTGTCATTCACAGGATTCTCCCGAAGAAGGGGAAGCCTCGCTGGACAATGTCAGCAGCCTGGAGGAGGACTCCCTGGACCTCAGTCTCTAATTAAAAGAGGTACCTATTTTAGCCTCTTTGTGGATCAATGCCTTGCTCAAGGAAACAATGAGCTCTGACGGGCAGGGTCACCCAAGTCAGACAGGTCATAGTGCAGAGTGCTGACATAACGTGGTGCACTGGAAAAGGAAATGGCAACCCTCTCCTTACTTTTGATACCCCACAAAAAGTATCAAAAGTAACTCCAGAAAGAACAAAGTTTGTATACTTTTATAGAAAGAGTGTGGTACTAAGAATAGCCTTTGATTCCTCCCCCAGACGCTTCCCCAGATGCCTCTCCAGAAGGCAGATCGGAGGAGGATGAACCAGTCCCAGGCACATCAGGAGGTGAGTTGGCCAATGCCTCCGAACAGCCAGCGGAGAGTGATTTGGCTGAAGCACAGCTGCAGCAGGAGAGCCCTGAAACTTCCGGGCAGCTGCAGATGGTTAGCTTTGAGCAGGAACTGCTTTCTGCATTATCCGAGAACAACTAGGGAAGAGAAAAGGCAGGAGCAGCAAAGGGCGGTTCTTTCACTCACGAGGAGGTAGTCTTGCCTTTCTTGATGGGCTGCACCAGAAGCTGGCAATTGAGCACAGCAGACAAATGGAGGCCATGCTGGGAACAATGCATTCATGACTAGGGGGTTGGAGTAGAAGACCTCCAAGGTCCCTTCCAACTCTTGGTATTCTGTTCTGGTATTCTATCTGCATATAGACGGATGGCGGAATCAGCCCCAGCGGCGAAGCCCTGCGAGGAGCCACTTTCCAACGAGGAAGTTCCTGCGTCTTGTTAATGTTATTGTTGTAATTCTTTTTGTTGTACCTGTTGTTGTTGTGCATCTTCTTGTTTTTGTTCTTGTTGTTTGAGAATAAAACTAAAAAATTCTTTATATCTGCTAATTTAGTTTAAACCTAGTTTCATTACACTTTTGTTAGGAATAACAAACTTTTCATTAAATGCAGAATTTCAGCAAACTTCTTTGTCTGTTTTCTCGTATTTTTTCCACCGTTCTATGGGATACAGTGATTAGTATTCACTTACAATATTAATGGAAACCTGACACTTCCAGAGGTTCCTCAGCTACGCGCAAGTAGTCCTCAACTTACCACAATTGATCCACAAATTTATCTTTTAAATACAACATTTGTTTAGTGACTTTTGCCCCATTTTACGACCTTTCTTCCCACAGTTGTTAAGCAGATCACTGCAGTTGTTAAGATAGTAATACAGTTGTTAAGAGAATGTGGCTTCCCCATTGTTTTTGCTTGCCAGAAGGACTCAAAAGTTGATCACATGACCCCGGGACACTGCTACAGTCATAAACATGAGTCAGTTGCCAAGCATCTGAATATCGATCATGTGACTAAGGGGCTACTGCAACGGACGTAAGTGTGAAACAAGATCATAAGTCCCTTTTTACAGTGCCGTTGTAACTTTGAACAGTCACTAAGTGAACTGTCGTAAGTGGAGGATTACCTGTACTTTCTGAACATCAACCAGTGTATTGTCTAGTAAGAAGGAGAATTTTGTTCAGCAACATCAGGAAGATCTGTCCTTGGAACATCATGATTGGAGGCACAGAAAGCACTGTAGATCTGCTATGGGGGCAGAAAGTTTGCATTCTTCCAGAAGAAGGAATATTACAGAAGAATACCCAAGTTACACTGGCTAAGAGGCAATAATTTCTTGCAACTCATGCTAGATTGTTGCACACACTAGCAAAATACCGTATATAAGATACACAAATGGGACAGCTAAAATGGCAAGGAAAGTGTATGTCCTATCCAGACGTGAACAATTTCCATGCCAGTGATTTCCATTAAACTGTAAATAAAAATGATCATGTGAATGGCAACATAGCATACCTTGCTTTGTTATTCTCCTCTCAGTAACCTTGTTAATTGGTACTACATTTTCCATTGAAAAAGATGTGTTGCTTCACGTTTAGTAAGAATAAGAATATAAGGTATTTAGGGCTTGGATTCAAAGGCTTGATGTTTGCCCTCTCCCCCATCTGCACTCATGCAATTGCATTGTGGGCAATCAGCAACCAGATCACATTCAGAGCTTTTTGCAGCATCCCACAATCACGTGACTACAGCTTACAATGTTTTGCTGGCGTTGACTACCAATATCTGGTAAAAAATGCCCATTCTGAAAAATGGGTACACTTAACGACTGCAGCTTTCATTTAATGACCGCTGCAAACACCGTTGTAGAATAGGTTTGGTCACATGATGTCTTACTTAATCACCAGTAAGACTTACCGTCTTAATTCCAGACTGGTATTAGGTGCCAAATGCTATTACTCTTTTTTTAAAGATATGAAAGATTATCAGTATTATCCTCTGTGCATCTCCATCTACAAAACCGCATTTGCATACAGCTCTGCAATTCACCCCTCTAACCGATTTTCTCTGGAGAGGTGAGCGCAACTCCCAGACTGGCCATTTCTCTCCATGTAAATGGTGGCCTGACAGCGACTGCAATCTGACCGCTTACAGAGAGGCACCAATTTCATCTGGCACAGGCAAACACATGTCAACTTCCCAACCAAAAGTACAAGTAGTGCTCGACTTACAACCACAATGGAGCCTAAAATTTCTGTTGTCAAGAGAGACATTTGTTAATGGAATTTTGCCCCATTTTATGACCTTTCTTGCCACAGCTATTAAGTGAATCACTCCAGTTCATAAGCGAGTAACCTGGTTGTTAAGTGAATCTGGCTTCCCCATTGACTTTGCTTGTCAGAAGGTCACAAAAGGAGGTGACATGACCTTGGGACACAGCAACGGTCATAAGTATGAACCAGTTGCCAAGCATCTGAATTTTGATCACAGAATCATGGGGATGCTGCAAAGGGGGTAACTGTGAAAAACGAACATATGTCACTTTTTTCAGTGACGTTGTAACTTCGAATGGTCACTAAATGAACAGTGGTAAGTTGAGGACTTCCTGTAATTTGGAGGGCTATTTCTTCTATAGACAAGGAGCACTGATGATGTCTTGCAATATACATCTTAAAATAAATAACCAACCTGGAAACATTTTTGGAATACGAGTTTACTTACAGAAGAAAGATTCTATATTTACCATTTAATAATAGGCTGGAAGATAAAACCCCAAAAAGATATTTATCAGAGGCCATAAAAGTCACTTAGAAGCTGAATTTAACAGAATGACAGAGTTGGAAGGGACCTTGGAGATCTTTTAGTCCAACCTCCTAGAATTCCAGAAGTGAAGAAGGGGTTTCCAAGTTGAAAAAAAAGTACTCATGTGTTGTTGTTGTTTTCATCAAAGGAGTCAATTTAGCCATCTCTGCTACCTCCATCAACTTTTGCAACCATTCCTCCATTGTGGAGATCGAAATGTCCTTCCCTTTTTGTACATAAAGTAGTCTGGCTACCATCAACGTATATAACATTGAAGTTCCATCATTGTTTCCAAGTCTTTTTTCCATTAAGCCAAAAAGAACAGTTTCTGCTTTTACCTTTATATTCACTTTCAGAATTTTCTGTATTAGAATAGAAATCCTACTCCAATATTTCTTTACTTTATCACATGTCCACCGTAAATGATAAAAGCTCCCTTGGGCCAGGATGTTTTTCAGGGGGCTGTGAATGTAGACACGAGTTGCCTCTGGTGTGATGCGTATTTTGGTCGTTGATGATGCCGACAATATTGCAATGATTAATGTTAATTATTATTTACTGCCAAAAGTCATATTGCAAATGGGTACCTATATATATTGAAATAGAAAAAGCTTTATTGATTATCTAGAGATAACTCCCAACTTTTCAGCATTTTCCAAGTTCCCCACATCCAAATGCCACTCAAGCACTGCTCTAGGCCGCTGACCACAGTAACCGAGCTACACAAATATTGTATAGTAAGGATGGGTTGTCAAAATGAAATACAATAACAGAAGAACGAATCCTCCTTTATCAGAAGTCCTAGGAGGCAAAGAATGCATAAATGCAGAAGAAAAGTTTGATTTTTAAGAGACACCAGAGCTGTTATTTCAATCAGTGCATTCCCCAATGTTATTGCCATGTGATAACAACAACAAGGGCCAGAATGCAATAGGTCTGTCACTAACAACTATGGAAAACCCGCTACTTGCCATTTCCACGATTCTTCTCATAAAGTCTAGTCATTTGCTAAATCCACTAAATACGATGACTGAGCAGCTACTGTTTTACCATAATATCCTACAAAACAGAGAAAGGCATGATAAAAAAGAGAATCTAAGATGTCATGTTGAGATAAATTAAGGAAGTGCGAATGGCTATAGCTCTTTCCCACCTTTACAAAGCCGTTGTTTTAGTAGAGTGTATTGAGAGGAAACGAAGAACCCTGCAAAATTATACTGGGTTATCCAGTTGGTTACATGGAGGTTAAGTGAATCTGGCTTCTGCATTGATTTTGCTTTTCAAACTGTTGCAAAAGGTGAACACGTCACCTTAGGACACAGCAAGAGTCATAAGTATGAACATAAGTATGTCAAGGATCTAACGTTTGATCACGTCACACTATAAGTGTGAAAAATGATCATAAGTCACTTTTTTGCTGTTGTCATAACTTTAAACGGTCACTAAGTGAACGGTAGGAGGTTGAGGACTACCTGTACTAGTCTAGCTCAATCTTGACATAAGGTTAAATAATAAATGTAAAGGTTTGGCCTGACAGCTGAAGAAAATGTAAAGACCAGCCACTACATTCTGCCAGCGAAGCAGAAAAGAAAGGGAACTAACAGGATGAGGAACAATTCTGGGCCAGGACAATTTAAACAACAATTAGCATTAGGTCTCAGAAACAGCAAACAGGTGTTGAAACACACACAAACTGAGGATCCCACGTCACACTGTACATCACATCATGCCCCACTGTAAACTGAGGGCATATACAGTTTCTCATTTTAAAATATACATGATGCTTCGCTTCAAGGGTTAGAGGGCCTAGACCAGGGGGAGGAAACCTTGGCTCTTTTTTGACTCGTGGACTCCAACTGCCAGAATTCCTGAGCCAGCCATGCTGAGGAGAAATGGAGAGGTTTCCAATCTGAGCCATGCTGGCTCAGGAATTCTGGGAGTTGAAATCCACGAGTCATAAAAGAGCCAAGGTTGCCTACCCATGGCCTAGACATTGGTTTATAACATAGATATTTCTCAAATTTATATTATATTGTTTTATTAGTCTAGATGAAATGTTAATATATATTGCAAATCCAGGTATGATATGCCACATACTAAACAAATAAACACACACAAACAGAGAGAGAGGGAGAGAGAGAGAGAGAGAGAGAGAGAGAGACAGAGAGAGAGAGAGAGAGAGAGAGGGAAATTGGAACAGAGATTTAAAGATTTGCTCCCAAATGGGAAATATCCAGTGTAACCATTCCTTCCTGTTGCCTTGCCTTGTTTTGCCCTGGTATTTATCACCACCAGCATCCTATTTATAGTTATTTATGGAATTTTGTATTTGCCCACAATTGTCTTCACTGCAAAAAAGTGTGGAAACAATTGACAATATTACCTGTCTCAGCCCGAGGGGTGACTAAAATAGAACAAACCGCAGGGACTAAAGACCTTCCTCAGCTCAGGACGGATTTTTAGGCCCTGTGTTGGGAAAGGAGGAGGCCATTTCTGTTGTCCAGAAATTCAGTGAGTGGTGATTGGATCTTGGATTCATCAATCAAAGGACAGTAACACTGAGTTCCTCCACTTAGTTTATATTCATGTTTATGTTTATACATTTACAATCTTTCTTGCCACAGCTGTTAAGTGAATCAAGTTGTTAAGTTAGTAACAGGGTTGTTAAGTGAATCTGGCTTCTGTAAGGATTTTGATTTTCAAACTGTTGCAAAAGGCGATCGCATGACCTTCGGACATAGCAACAGTCATAAGTATGAACAAATGACAAAATTAGTGGACCAGAGGAATGCTGTGGATATAATTTACTATTACTATTATCAAATTGGAAAACATTTGAATTTTGATCACATGATCCTGGGACTACTAATAAGGTCGTAAGTGTGAAAAACCGTCATAAATCACTTTTTTCAGGGCTGTAACTTTCAACGGTCACTAAATGATCTGTTGTAAATTGAAGACTACCTGCAATATGTGTACTTGATCCTGCTTCCAATAGTTTTCCTCTACCTTCCATTGAAATTTCTCTAATCACTTCACAACTCTGAAGTCTATGCTTCAGAAAGACAGTCATGACGTTAACTACGTTTGTTCCTGTTTGGGGCATCATATCAAAGTTAGATATATTTATAAACTCAAAGAGGATACAAGGACAGCATTTAAAATATGAAAATAAATTGGAATCCTCCCATTGGAGGAAGAAAAAAAAACTGTGTGAAACAATAGATGTTTCGGAAGTAAACCTGCAAACATGAAAAAAAATAAAAATTTGTTCTGTTTCCGTGAAGCATGTGGTTTAATATTTCACTATAACTGAAGTACAAGTTGTGAAGCTGGGTACTTTGAACCTGGGCTTTATTTTTTGTTTTTGTTTCTAGTTTATAATATTTGGAAATTGAAAAAAGAATATATTTGCTACTAGCAAGCTCATTCCTGAAGAAAGAAGAAACGTCGCCATTTATTAGGGCAGCGAATGCTTCAAAATTTATTTAGAAGAGATTTAAGAACAGAGTCTCTCTCCTGGTCATTAAAAATCTCTAACTTTTTTCTCTTCGAGCCTGAAGTCACATTACCAGTAATGGTTGTCCTCAACGTAAGACTGAAATTGAGCCCTGAATTACAGTGGTAAGTTGCTGCAGTCACAAGTCGAGGCATCATGTGACTGGACCCAAATTTTCAACATTTTTAGAGTAGTTGTTAAGCAAATGCTGTAGTCGTTAAGCGAATGCTGAAGTCATTAAGTGTTCGCTGGGGCGCTGCAAACAGTTCTAAAGGTAATCAGTTGCCAAGAATCCAAAATGGGATCATGTGATCATGGAGGTGGGGATATGCGGACACCATAATGATTAAAATAAGTCATAAGTAGTTCTGGGTCAGTTCTTCATAATTTCAAATGGTCATTAGGCAAGCAGTCATAAATCGAGGACTACCTATAACGATTAAATAATAGTATTTTATTAGGGAAAACCCTCAGAGCTGTTAGATCTGTAAGGGGAGAGGAGGGGCTGCCCTGGGCCTTCCTGAGCCAGGGCATGGGAGGAGGTGATGCACGTCTGGCCAGCCTTATTGGAGCCATGTCCCAGTCAAGCGGGGCATCCACTGGCACACGTCCAGCTTGGGAGGAGCTGAAAGGGGAGCGCGAGCCCTGCACATGATCAGAGCCTCCGCAGCCCCGAGGGGAGAGTGCACTATGTCCCCTCCCCTCCCTGGAGACCCTGTGTGAGGAGCCCTTCCTTGGGCAGGGGGTTGGTCTAAAAGCCACACCCTAGGATTGTATGATTCCTTCTGTGCTTTGTGCCACAATGATGGTGCTTCTCTGTTGTTCCTGTTCCCACATGAAAGGAAGAGGCCAAAGGCCACCAAAGGAGTCAGCCACCGGGCCGCCCAGACACTGCTAAACCCAGGTGAGCTGCCCTCCTTGGGTAGGTTTAGAATGTGGCCCTTGTTTACCTAGTTGCCGAGGCAACGAGGTTGTCAGTTTCCCTGAAAAGCCACCAACCAGGGCCCAACTGCCCATTCTCCCTTCGTGCAGTGAAAGGACAAACAGCTGCTTGGGGTCATGGCTGTACGGAGGTTTTTTAGAGTAAGTGTGGCCGTCTCAGCTGCCAAGAAACTGGCAGTAGTAGGGGAGAAAGTCATGCTTCGCAACTCTTCCGACTGGCTCATCTCTATTTCTCTTTTCTTCACAGAACATCTGGAAAAGATGTTCGGCGCTCTTCTGCTGCAGGAAGAGCGACGTAGAGGACCTTCCTGTGCCTCCTGACAGGTACCACCCCCTTCTCCTCAAACCCTGGGCATGGTGGGGCACCACTGATGGACTGCAGGGTCTCTAACAGCCTCTCCCCAAGATGGCTTTCTCTCGGCAAGCGGCTTGCAGAGGCCAAAAGATGGGAAGGCTGACTGGCTGGCTGGTCTTAGAAAGGAGAGGCAGAGCTAGATGGATATTTTTTGACATGTCATCTTTTTCTTTCGGTCAGAACTGACGAGGCACATGAACAGGCGGACCAGAAGGGAGAATGGTGGACACAGATTCGTGTGTCCGATGGACGCAGGCCTTCCTCCCAAGGGGTAAGGATGCTTCTGCGACATGGCCAGTCAGGGCTCATCCCTCATAACCGGATGGGGAAAGGGAGGAATTCTCACTTGGGGGAACCTGGCCAGCCTAGCAAAAGCAAGAGGAGCCTTTTGGATTCATGGAAAGTTCTTGATGGCTTCCTATCAGCCAAATCTTCCATGATCTGCTTTGTCTTTCCCTGTTGAATGCAGTCTTTCCCTCCTGGGGAAGATAAACGTTCCACAACATGCAGGGGACTTTTAATTTATACTTTCAATTGTTACTTGCAGGGTTTGATGGGTGTTCGTGCCACCGCCCGGAGCCCCAGGAAGGAAGAGGTGATGCCAGTTCTCATTTCAGTGAGGTAGGTGTTCGCAGATTAAGTATTCTGAACCCCCTAAAAGGCAGCCGCAGTAAAGCCCTAAAGAGAAGGGCTAGAAGAAACCTTTGCAGAGGCAGGGGGGGCATCGCATGGCTAGTTTTGATCTTTGGCCCTTCATTCTCTCCCTAGAAATGAGAAGATAGCGAAGTGGAGGCCGCGGCTCTCAACCATCTGGGAGACCTGCACTGAGTCGGTAAGCCCAGACCAGCTCCTCACCATGGCAATGGCAGAAGCCCTTTCGCTGTGGATTTGTTGATATGCCAACATTTGTAATATTTGCATTGTTATTTCAGGATCCTTCGGAAGAATACCGACCAAGAGAGGTGCAGGAGGAAAGCAGTGCCTGCCTATCAAGGTAGGTAACACCTCAGAGGGTGAAGCCTTTGCAGAGAGGAGGCATCTCTGACCTCTGCCTCTGCTTCTGCTAAAGGAAGAATCAAAGGCCAATCTCCTTGGCAGGCCAGCTGGAAGGGTTCTTAGAGCCTCCACGTCACCACTTTTTTAAAAAGGGCCCATGGCTGTTTTTGATGTTTGGCTCCTTCGTTTCTCTCCCCAGAGAGGAAAAGGAAGAGCACTGGAGGCCGCGACTCCCCCCCAGATCAGAGACCTGCAGAGAATCGGTAAGGCGCGAACAACTTCTACCCCACTAAACGAAGAACCATTGTCTCTGTGGAGATGCCAACAGACAGAATCTTTGCCTTTTTATTTCAGGACGAAGAAGACCAGCCGGCGGAGGAGCAGCTCTCTCCTACTGGGGAGAAGACGCATACTTCGGAGGTAAGAAAGTCTTGGCAATGGGGCCGATGGAGGCTCTCTTGCTGTTGGCGCACAGGGCCTGAATGCACCCTATCCTTTAGCAATCTTATTGGGATGCAGAAAGCTTAGGATTTATCCTCGATACTGTCATTTGCAGGATTCGATGGAAGTCCTGGTGGGCTCCCGGAACAACAGCCTGGAGGATTTTGACTCCATTTCTGCCCTCTTGGATGAGGAGTCTGAGGGAAGCTGGGAGCAGGCTGCAGAGGCTTCGGAGGCCAGCCTTTCGTCCAGTCCGTGGGTAAGACAGACAAAGTGTTTTCTCTTGGGGAGGGATAGAGTCCCTCTATTCAGTTCTCCTAATCTGAGTGAACTGTGCTGGAGAGCTCTGGGCAGTGGATAAAGGTGACACCTGGCCCTTGGGACAAGGTACTTAGGCTAACTAGAAGCACCCAAGCTGTGTTGCGATTGATTTACTGCAAACCAGAAGGGAAGGGCCAATTCAGTGGACTGGGGTCCTAAATAGATATGGCCCACCCTGTTTATCCCTTTCATTTTTCTGCATCATCCTCTCCAGCAACCAGCTGTTTCCAGGCAGGGCTTTAACGGGCAGAGTGGGTGGGAGTGGGGATTGCAACAGAAGCATTGTTTCTGATGGGAATCCCAAATCAATCGGGCCCCTTTTAGAAATTCTGAGTCTACTTTCATTGATGGATAAAAAGTCATCATTGTCATTCACAGGATTCTCCCGAAGAAGGGGAAGCCTCGCTGGACAATGTCAGCAGCCTGGAGGAGGACTCCCTGGACCTCAGTCTCTAATTAAAAGAGGTACCTATTTTAGCCTCTTTGTGGATCAATGCCTTGCTCAAGGAAACAATGAGCTCTGACGGGCAGGGTCACCCAAGTCAGACAGGTCATAGTGCAGAGTGCTGACATAACGTGGTGCACTGGAAAAGGAAATGGCAACCCTCTCCTTACTTTTGATACCCCACAAAAAGTATCAAAAGTAACTCCAGAAAGAACAAAGTTTGTATACTTTTATAGAAAGAGTGTGGTACTAAGAATAGCCTTTGATTCCTCCCCCAGACGCTTCCCCAGATGCCTCTCCAGAAGGCAGATCGGAGGAGGATGAACCAGTCCCAGGCACATCAGGAGGTGAGTTGGCCAATGCCTCCGAACAGCCAGCGGAGAGTGATTTGGCTGAAGCACAGCTGCAGCAGGAGAGCCCTGAAACTTCCGGGCAGCTGCAGATGGTTAGCTTTGAGCAGGAACTGCTTTCTGCATTATCCGAGAACAACTAGGGAAGAGAAAAGGCAGGAGCAGCAAAGGGCGGTTCTTTCACTCACGAGGAGGTAGTCTTGCCTTTCTTGATGGGCTGCACCAGAAGCTGGCAATTGAGCACAGCAGACAAATGGAGGCCATGCTGGGAACAATGCATTCATGACTAGGGGGTTGGAGTAGAAGACCTCCAAGGTCCCTTCCAACTCTTGGTATTCTGTTCTGGTATTCTATCTGCATATAGACGGATGGCGGAATCAGCCCCAGCGGCGAAGCCCTGCGAGGAGCCACTTTCCAACGAGGAAGTTCCTGCGTCTTGTTAATGTTATTGTTGTAATTCTTTTTGTTGTACCTGTTGTTGTTGTGCATCTTCTTGTTTTTGTTCTTGTTGTTTGAGAATAAAACTAAAAAATTCTTTATATCTGCTAATTTAGTTTAAACCTAGTTTCATTACACTTTTGTTAGGAATAACAAACTTTTCATTAAATGCAGAATTTCAGCAAACTTCTTTGTCTGTTTTCTCGTATTTTTTCCACCGTTCTATGGGATACAGTGATTAGTATTCACTTACAATATTAATGGAAACCTGACACTTCCAGAGGTTCCTCAGCTACGCGCAAGTAGTCCTCAACTTACCACAATTGATCCACAAATTTATCTTTTAAATACAACATTTGTTTAGTGACTTTTGCCCCATTTTACGACCTTTCTTCCCACAGTTGTTAAGCAGATCACTGCAGTTGTTAAGATAGTAATACAGTTGTTAAGAGAATGTGGCTTCCCCATTGTTTTTGCTTGCCAGAAGGACTCAAAAGTTGATCACATGACCCCGGGACACTGCTACAGTCATAAACATGAGTCAGTTGCCAAGCATCTGAATATCGATCATGTGACTAAGGGGCTACTGCAACGGACGTAAGTGTGAAACAAGATCATAAGTCCCTTTTTACAGTGCCGTTGTAACTTTGAACAGTCACTAAGTGAACTGTCGTAAGTGGAGGATTACCTGTACTTTCTGAACATCAACCAGTGTATTGTCTAGTAAGAAGGAGAATTTTGTTCAGCAACATCAGGAAGATCTGTCCTTGGAACATCATGATTGGAGGCACAGAAAGCACTGTAGATCTGCTATGGGGGCAGAAAGTTTGCATTCTTCCAGAAGAAGGAATATTACAGAAGAATACCCAAGTTACACTGGCTAAGAGGCAATAATTTCTTGCAACTCATGCTAGATTGTTGCACACACTAGCAAAATACTGTATATAAGATACACAAATGGGACAGCTAAAATGGCAAGGAAAGTGTATGTCCTATCCAGACGTGAACAATTTCCATGCCAGTGATTTCCATTAAACTGTAAATAAAAATGATCATGTGAATGGCAACATAGCATACCTTGCTTTGTTATTCTCCTCTCAGTAACCTTGTTAATTGGTACTACATTTTCCATTGAAAAAGATGTGTTGCTTCACGTTTAGTAAGAATAAGAATATAAGGTATTTAGGGCTTGGATTCAAAGGCTTGATGTTTGCCCTCTCCCCCATCTGCACTCATGCAATTGCATTGTGGGCAATCAGCAACCAGATCACATTCAGAGCTTTTTGCAGCATCCCACAATCACGTGACTACAGCTTACAATGTTTTGCTGGCGTTGACTACCAATATCTGGTAAAAAATGCCCATTCTGAAAAATGGGTACACTTAACGACTGCAGCTTTCATTTAATGACCGCTGCAAACACCGTTGTAGAATAGGTTTGGTCACATGATGTCTTACTTAATCACCAGTAAGACTTACCGTCTTAATTCCAGACTGGTATTAGGTGCCAAATGCTATTACTCTTTTTTTAAAGATATGAAAGATTATCAGTATTATCCTCTGTGCATCTCCATCTACAAAACCGCATTTGCATACAGCTCTGCAATTCAACCCCTCTAACCGATTTTCTCTGGAGAGGTGAGCGCAACTCCCAGACTGGCCATTTCTCTCCATGTAAATGGTGGCCTGACAGCGACTGCAATCTGACCGCTTACAGAGAGGCACCAATTTCATCTGGCACAGGCAAACACATGTCAACTTCCCAACCAAAAGTACAAGTAGTGCTCGACTTACAACCACAATGGAGCCTAAAATTTCTGTTGTCAAGAGAGACATTTGTTAATGGAATTTTGCCCCATTTTATGACCTTTCTTGCCACAGTTATTAAGTGAATCACTCCAGTTCATAAGCGAGTAACCTGGTTGTTAAGTGAATCTGGCTTCCCCATTGACTTTGCTTGTCAGAAGGTCACAAAAGGAGGTGACATGACCTTGGGACACAGCAACGGTCATAAGTATGAACCAGTTGCCAAGCATCTGAATTTTGATCACAGAATCATGGGGATGCTGCAAAGGGGGTAACTGTGAAAAACGAACATATGTCACTTTTTTCAGTGACGTTGTAACTTCGAATGGTCACTAAATGAACAGTGGTAAGTTGAGGACTTCCTGTAATTTGGAGGGCTATTTCTTCTATAGACAAGGAGCACTGATGATGTCTTGCAATATACATCTTAAAATAAATAACCAACCTGGAAACATTTTTGGAATACGAGTTTACTTACAGAAGAAAGATTCTATATTTACCATTTAATAATAGGCTGGAAGATAAAACCCCAAAAAGATATTTATCAGAGGCCATAAAAGTCACTTAGAAGCTGAATTTAACAGAATGACAGAGTTGGAAGGGACCTTGGAGATCTTTTAGTCCAACCTCCTAGAATTCCAGAAGTGAAGAAGGGGTTTCCAAGTTGAAAAAAAAGTACTCATGTGTTGTTGTTGTTTTCATCAAAGGAGTCAATTTAGCCATCTCTGCTACCTCCATCAACTTTTGCAACCATTCCTCCATTGTGGAGATCGAAATGTCCTTCCCTTTTTGTACATAAAGTAGTCTGGCTACCATCAACGTATATAACATTGAAGTTCCATCATTGTTTCCAAGTCTTTTTTCCATTAAGCCAAAAAGAACAGTTTCTGCTTTTACCTTTATATTCACTTTCAGAATTTTCTGTATTAGAATAGAAATCCTACTCCAATATTTCTTTACTTTATCACATGTCCACCGTAAATGATAAAAGCTCCCTTGGGCCAGGATGTTTTTCAGGGGGCTGTGAATGTAGACACGAGTTGCCTCTGGTGTGATGCGTATTTTGGTCGTTGATGATGCCGACAATATTGCAATGATTAATGTTAATTATTATTTACTGCCAAAAGTCATATTGCAAATGGGTACCTATATATATTGAAATAGAAAAAGCTTTATTGATTATCTAGAGATAACTCCCAACTTTTCAGCATTTTCCAAGTTCCCCACATCCCAATGCCACTCAAGCACTGCTCTAGGCCGCTGACCACAGTAACCGAGCTACACAAATATTGTATAGTAAGGATGGGTTGTCAAAATGAAATACAATAACAGAAGAACGAATCCTCCTTTATCAGAAGTCCTAGGAGGCAAAGAATGCATAAATGCAGAAGAAAAGTTTGATTTTTAAGAGACACCAGAGCTGTTATTTCAATCAGTGCATTCCCCAATGTTATTGCCATGTGATAACAACAACAAGGGCCAGAATGCAATAGGTCTGTCACTAACAACTATGGAAAACCCGCTACTTGCCATTTCCACGATTCTTCTCATAAAGTCTAGTCATTTGCTAAATCCACTAAATACGATGACTGAGCAGCTACTGTTTTACCATAATATCCTACAAAACAGAGAAAGGCATGATAAAAAAGAGAATCTAAGATGTCATGTTGAGATAAATTAAGGAAGTGCGAATGGCTATAGCTCTTTCCCACCTTTACAAAGCCGTTGTTTTAGTAGAGTGTATTGAGAGGAAACGAAGAACCCTGCAAAATTATACTGGGTTATCCAGTTGGTTACATGGAGGTTAAGTGAATCTGGCTTCTGCATTGATTTTGCTTTTCAAACTGTTGCAAAAGGTGAACACGTCACCTTAGGACACAGCAAGAGTCATAAGTATGAACATAAGTATGTCAAGGATCTAACGTTTGATCACGTCACACTATAAGTGTGAAAAATGATCATAAGTCACTTTTTTGCTGTTGTCATAACTTTAAACGGTCACTAAGTGAACGGTAGGAGGTTGAGGACTACCTGTACTAGTCTAGCTCAATCTTGACATAAGGTTAAATAATAAATGTAAAGGTTTGGCCTGACAGCTGAAGAAAATGTAAAGACCAGCCACTACATTCTGCCAGCGAAGCAGAAAAGAAAGGGAACTAACAGGATGAGGAACAATTCTGGGCCAGGACAATTTAAACAACAATTAGCATTAGGTCTCAGAAACAGCAAACAGGTGTTGAAACACACACAAACTGAGGATCCCACGTCACACTGTACATCACATCATGCCCCACTGTAAACTGAGGGCATATACAGTTTCTCATTTTAAAATATACATGATGCTTCGCTTCAAGGGTTAGAGGGCCTAGACCAGGGGGAGGAAACCTTGGCTCTTTTTTGACTCGTGGACTCCAACTGCCAGAATTCCTGAGCCAGCCATGCTGAGGAGAAATGGAGAGGTTTCCAATCTGAGCCATGCTGGCTCAGGAATTCTGGGAGTTGAAATCCACGAGTCATAAAAGAGCCAAGGTTGCCTACCCATGGCCTAGACATTGGTTTACAACATAGATATTTCTCAAATTTATATTATATTGTTTTATTAGTCTAGATGAAATGTTAATATATATTGCAAATCCAGGTATGATATGCCACATACTAAACAAATAAACACACACAAACAGAGAGAGAGAGAGAGACAGAGAGAGAGAGAGAGAGAGAGAGAGAGAGGGAAATTGGAACAGAGATTTAAAGATTTGCTCCCAAATGGGAAATATCTAGTGTAACCATTCCTTCCTGTTGCCTTGCCTTGTTTGCCCTGGTATTTATCACCACCAGCATCCTATTTATAGTTATTTATGGAATTTTGTATTTGCCCACAATTGTCTTCACTGCAAAAAAGTGTGGAAACAATTGACAATATTACCTGTCTCAGCCCGAGGGGTGACTAAAACAGCACAAACCGCAGGGACTAAAGACCTTCCTCAGCTCAGGACGGATTTTTAGGCCCTGTGTTGGGAAAGGAGGAGGCCATTTCTGTTGTCCAGAAATTCAGTGAGTGGTGATTGGATCTTGGATTCATCAATCAAAGGACAGTAACACTGAGTTCCTCCACTTAGTTTATATTCATGTTTATGTTTATACATTTACAATCTTTCTTGCCACAGCTGTTAAGTGAATCAAGTTGTTAAGTTAGTAACAGGGTTGTTAAGTGAATCTGGCTTCTGTAAGGATTTTGATTTTCAAACTGTTGCAAAAGGCGATCGCATGACCTTCGGACATAGCAACAGTCATAAGTATGAACAAATGACAAAATTAGTGGACCAGAGGAATGCTGTGGATATAATTTACTATTACTATTATCAAATTGGAAAACATTTGAATTTTGATCACATGATCCTGGGACTACTAATAAGGTCGTAAGTGTGAAAAACCGTCATAAATCACTTTTTTCAGGGCTGTAACTTTCAACGGTCACTAAATGATCTGTTGTAAATTGAAGACTACCTGCAATATGTGTACTTGATCCTGCTTCCAATAGTTTTCCTCTACCTTCCATTGAAATTTCTCTAATCACTTCACAACTCTGAAGTCTATGCTTCAGAAAGACAGTCATGACGTTAACTACGTTTGTTCCTGTTTGGGGCATCATATCAAAGTTAGATATATTTATAAACTCAAAGAGGATACAAGGACAGCATTTAAAATATGAAAATAAATTGGAATCCTCCCATTGGAGGAAGAAAAAAAAAACTGTGTGAAACAATAGATGTTTCGGAAGTAAACCTGCAAACATGAAAAAAAATAAAAATTTGTTCTGTTTCCGTGAAGCATGTGGTTTAATATTTCACTATAACTGAAGTACAAGTTGTGAAGCTGGGTACTTTGAACCTGGGCTTTATTTTTTGTTTTTGTTTCTAGTTTATAATATTTGGAAATTGAAAAAAGAATATATTTGCTACTAGCAAGCTCATTCCTGAAGAAAGAAGAAACGTCGCCATTTATTAGGGCAGCGAATGCTTCAAAATTTATTTAGAAGAGATTTAAGAACAGAGTCTCTCTCCTGGTCATTAAAAATCTCTAACTTTTTTCTCTTCGAGCCTGAAGTCACATTACCAGTAATGGTTGTCCTCAACGTAAGACTGAAATTGAGCCCTGAATTACAGTGGTAAGTTGCTGCAGTCACAAGTCGAGGCATCATGTGACTGGACCCAAATTTTCAACATTTTTAGAGTAGTTGTTAAGCAAATGCTGTAGTCGTTAAGCGAATGCTGAAGTCATTAAGTGTTCGCTGGGGCGCTGCAAACAGTTCTAAAGGTAATCAGTTGCCAAGAATCCAAAATGGGATCATGTGATCATGGAGGTGGGGATATGCGGACACCATAATGATTAAAATAAGTCATAAGTAGTTCTGGGTCAGTTCTTCATAATTTCAAATGGTCATTAGGCAAGCAGTCATAAATCGAGGACTACCTATAACGATTAAATAATAGTATTTTATTAGGGAAAACCCTCAGAGCTGTTAGATCTGTAAGGGGAGAGGAGGGGCTGCCCTGGGCCTTCCTGAGCCAGGGCATGGGAGGAGGTGATGCACGTCTGGCCAGCCTTATTGGAGCCATGTCCCAGTCAAGCGGGGCATCCACTGGCACACGTCCAGCTTGGGAGGAGCTGAAAGGGGAGCGCGAGCCCTGCACATGATCAGAGCCTCCGCAGCCCCGAGGGGAGAGTGCACTATGTCCCCTCCCCTCCCTGGAGACCCTGTGTGAGGAGCCCTTCCTTGGGCAGGGGGTTGGTCTAAAAGCCACACCCTAGGATTGTATGATTCCTTCTGTGCTTTGTGCCACAATGATGGTGCTTCTCTGTTGTTCCTGTTCCCACATGAAAGGAAGAGGCCAAAGGCCACCAAAGGAGTCAGCCACCGGGCCGCCCAGACACTGCTAAACCCAGGTGAGCTGCCCTCCTTGGGTAGGTTTAGAATGTGGCCCTTGTTTACCTAGTTGCCGAGGCAACGAGGTTGTCAGTTTCCCTGAAAAGCCACCAACCAGGGCCCAACTGCCCATTCTCCCTTCGTGCAGTGAAAGGACAAACAGCTGCTTGGGGTCATGGCTGTACGGAGGTTTTTTAGAGTAAGTGTGGCCGTCTCAGCTGCCAAGAAACTGGCAGTAGTAGGGGAGAAAGTCATGCTTCGCAACTCTTCCGACTGGCTCATCTCTATTTCTCTTTTCTTCACAGAACATCTGGAAAAGATGTTCGGCGCTCTTCTGCTGCAGGAAGAGCGACGTAGAGGACCTTCCTGTGCCTCCTGACAGGTACCACCCCCTTCTCCTCAAACCCTGGGCATGGTGGGGCACCACTGATGGACTGCAGGGTCTCTAACAGCCTCTCCCCAAGATGGCTTTCTCTCGGCAAGCGGCTTGCAGAGGCCAAAAGATGGGAAGGCTGACTGGCTGGCTGGTCTTAGAAAGGAGAGGCAGAGCTAGATGGATATTTTTTGACATGTCATCTTTTTCTTTCGGTCAGAACTGACGAGGCACATGAACAGGCGGACCAGAAGGGAGAATGGTGGACACAGATTCGTGTGTCCGATGGACGCAGGCCTTCCTCCCAAGGGGTAAGGATGCTTCTGCGACATGGCCAGTCAGGGCTCATCCCTCATAACCGGATGGGGAAAGGGAGGAATTCTCACTTGGGGGAACCTGGCCAGCCTAGCAAAAGCAAGAGGAGCCTTTTGGATTCATGGAAAGTTCTTGATGGCTTCCTATCAGCCAAATCTTCCATGATCTGCTTTGTCTTTCCCTGTTGAATGCAGTCTTTCCCTCCTGGGGAAGATAAACGTTCCACAACATGCAGGGGACTTTTAATTTATACTTTCAATTGTTACTTGCAGGGTTTGATGGGTGTTCGTGCCACCGCCCGGAGCCCCAGGAAGGAAGAGGTGATGCCAGTTCTCATTTCAGTGAGGTAGGTGTTCGCAGATTAAGTATTCTGAACCCCCCTAAAAGGCAGCCGCAGTAAAGCCCTAAAGAGAAGGGCTAGAAGAAACCTTTGCAGAGGCAGGGGGGGCATCGCATGGCTAGTTTTGATCTTTGGCCCTTCATTCTCTCCCTAGAAATGAGAAGATAGCGAAGTGGAGGCCGCGGCTCTCAACCATCTGGGAGACCTGCACTGAGTCGGTAAGCCCAGACCAGCTCCTCACCATGGCAATGGCAGAAGCCCTTTCGCTGTGGATTTGTTGATATGCCAACATTTGTAATATTTGCATTGTTATTTCAGGATCCTTCGGAAGAATACCGACCAAGAGAGGTGCAGGAGGAAAGCAGTGCCTGCCTATCAAGGTAGGTAACACCTCAGAGGGTGAAGCCTTTGCAGAGAGGAGGCATCTCTGACCTCTGCCTCTGCTTCTGCTAAAGGAAGAATCAAAGGCCAATCTCCTTGGCAGGCCAGCTGGAAGGGTTCTTAGAGCCTCCACGTCACCACTTTTTTAAAAAGGGCCCATGGCTGTTTTTGATGTTTGGCTCCTTCGTTTCTCTCCCCAGAGAGGAAAAGGAAGAGCACTGGAGGCCGCGACTCCCCCCCAGATCAGAGACCTGCAGAGAATCGGTAAGGCGCGAACAACTTCTACCCCACTAAACGAAGAACCATTGTCTCTGTGGAGATGCCAACAGACAGAATCTTTGCCTTTTTATTTCAGGACGAAGAAGACCAGCCGGCGGAGGAGCAGCTCTCTCCTACTGGGGAGAAGACGCATACTTCGGAGGTAAGAAAGTCTTGGCAATGGGGCCGATGGAGGCTCTCTTGCTGTTGGCGCACAGGGCCTGAATGCACCCTATCCTTTAGCAATCTTATTGGGATGCAGAAAGCTTAGGATTTATCCTCGATACTGTCATTTGCAGGATTCGATGGAAGTCCTGGTGGGCTCCCGGAACAACAGCCTGGAGGATTTTGACTCCATTTCTGCCCTCTTGGATGAGGAGTCTGAGGGAAGCTGGGAGCAGGCTGCAGAGGCTTCGGAGGCCAGCCTTTCGTCCAGTCCGTGGGTAAGACAGACAAAGTGTTTTCTCTTGGGGAGGGATAGAGTCCCTCTATTCAGTTCTCCTAATCTGAGTGAACTGTGCTGGAGAGCTCTGGGCAGTGGATAAAGGTGACACCTGGCCCTTGGGACAAGGTACTTAGGCTAACTAGAAGCACCCAAGCTGTGTTGCGATTGATTTACTGCAAACCAGAAGGGAAGGGCCAATTCAGTGGACTGGGGTCCTAAATAGATATGGCCCACCCTGTTTATCCCTTTCATTTTTCTGCATCATCCTCTCCAGCAACCAGCTGTTTCCAGGCAGGGCTTTAACGGGCAGAGTGGGTGGGAGTGGGGATTGCAACAGAAGCATTGTTTCTGATGGGAATCCCAAATCAATCGGGCCCCTTTTAGAAATTCTGAGTCTACTTTCATTGATGGATAAAAAGTCATCATTGTCATTCACAGGATTCTCCCGAAGAAGGGGAAGCCTCGCTGGACAATGTCAGCAGCCTGGAGGAGGACTCCCTGGACCTCAGTCTCTAATTAAAAGAGGTACCTATTTTAGCCTCTTTGTGGATCAATGCCTTGCTCAAGGAAACAATGAGCTCTGACGGGCAGGGTCACCCAAGTCAGACAGGTCATAGTGCAGAGTGCTGACATAACGTGGTGCACTGGAAAAGGAAATGGCAACCCTCTCCTTACTTTTGATACCCCACAAAAAGTATCAAAAGTAACTCCAGAAAGAACAAAGTTTGTATACTTTTATAGAAAGAGTGTGGTACTAAGAATAGCCTTTGATTCCTCCCCCAGACGCTTCCCCAGATGCCTCTCCAGAAGGCAGATCGGAGGAGGATGAACCAGTCCCAGGCACATCAGGAGGTGAGTTGGCCAATGCCTCCGAACAGCCAGCGGAGAGTGATTTGGCTGAAGCACAGCTGCAGCAGGAGAGCCCTGAAACTTCCGGGCAGCTGCAGATGGTTAGCTTTGAGCAGGAACTGCTTTCTGCATTATCCGAGAACAACTAGGGAAGAGAAAAGGCAGGAGCAGCAAAGGGCGGTTCTTTCACTCACGAGGAGGTAGTCTTGCCTTTCTTGATGGGCTGCACCAGAAGCTGGCAATTGAGCACAGCAGACAAATGGAGGCCATGCTGGGAACAATGCATTCATGACTAGGGGGTTGGAGTAGAAGACCTCCAAGGTCCCTTCCAACTCTTGGTATTCTGTTCTGGTATTCTATCTGCATATAGACGGATGGCGGAATCAGCCCCAGCGGCGAAGCCCTGCGAGGAGCCACTTTCCAACGAGGAAGTTCCTGCGTCTTGTTAATGTTATTGTTGTAATTCTTTTTGTTGTACCTGTTGTTGTTGTGCATCTTCTTGTTTTTGTTCTTGTTGTTTGAGAATAAAACTAAAAAATTCTTTATATCTGCTAATTTAGTTTAAACCTAGTTTCATTACACTTTTGTTAGGAATAACAAACTTTTCATTAAATGCAGAATTTCAGCAAACTTCTTTGTCTGTTTTCTCGTATTTTTTCCACCGTTCTATGGGATACAGTGATTAGTATTCACTTACAATATTAATGGAAACCTGACACTTCCAGAGGTTCCTCAGCTACGCGCAAGTAGTCCTCAACTTACCACAATTGATCCACAAATTTATCTTTTAAATACAACATTTGTTTAGTGACTTTTGCCCCATTTTACGACCTTTCTTCCCACAGTTGTTAAGCAGATCACTGCAGTTGTTAAGATAGTAATACAGTTGTTAAGAGAATGTGGCTTCCCCATTGTTTTTGCTTGCCAGAAGGACTCAAAAGTTGATCACATGACCCCGGGACACTGCTACAGTCATAAACATGAGTCAGTTGCCAAGCATCTGAATATCGATCATGTGACTAAGGGGCTACTGCAACGGACGTAAGTGTGAAACAAGATCATAAGTCCCTTTTTACAGTGCCGTTGTAACTTTGAACAGTCACTAAGTGAACTGTCGTAAGTGGAGGATTACCTGTACTTTCTGAACATCAACCAGTGTATTGTCTAGTAAGAAGGAGAATTTTGTTCAGCAACATCAGGAAGATCTGTCCTTGGAACATCATGATTGGAGGCACAGAAAGCACTGTAGATCTGCTATGGGGGCAGAAAGTTTGCATTCTTCCAGAAGAAGGAATATTACAGAAGAATACCCAAGTTACACTGGCTAAGAGGCAATAATTTCTTGCAACTCATGCTAGATTGTTGCACACACTAGCAAAATACCGTATATAAGATACACAAATGGGACAGCTAAAATGGCAAGGAAAGTGTATGTCCTATCCAGACGTGAACAATTTCCATGCCAGTGATTTCCATTAAACTGTAAATAAAAATGATCATGTGAATGGCAACATAGCATACCTTGCTTTGTTATTCTCCTCTCAGTAACCTTGTTAATTGGTACTACATTTTCCATTGAAAAAGATGTGTTGCTTCACGTTTAGTAAGAATAAGAATATAAGGTATTTAGGGCTTGGATTCAAAGGCTTGATGTTTGCCCTCTCCCCCATCTGCACTCATGCAATTGCATTGTGGGCAATCAGCAACCAGATCACATTCAGAGCTTTTTGCAGCATCCCACAATCACGTGACTACAGCTTACAATGTTTTGCTGGCGTTGACTACCAATATCTGGTAAAAAATGCCCATTCTGAAAAATGGGTACACTTAACGACTGCAGCTTTCATTTAATGACCGCTGCAAACACCGTTGTAGAATAGGTTTGGTCACATGATGTCTTACTTAATCACCAGTAAGACTTACCGTCTTAATTCCAGACTGGTATTAGGTGCCAAATGCTATTACTCTTTTTTTAAAGATATGAAAGATTATCAGTATTATCCTCTGTGCATCTCCATCTACAAAACCGCATTTGCATACAGCTCTGCAATTCAACCCCTCTAACCGATTTTCTCTGGAGAGGTGAGCGCAACTCCCAGACTGGCCATTTCTCTCCATGTAAATGGTGGCCTGACAGCGACTGCAATCTGACCGCTTACAGAGAGGCACCAATTTCATCTGGCACAGGCAAACACATGTCAACTTCCCAACCAAAAGTACAAGTAGTGCTCGACTTACAACCACAATGGAGCCTAAAATTTCTGTTGTCAAGAGAGACATTTGTTAATGGAATTTTGCCCCATTTTATGACCTTTCTTGCCACAGCTATTAAGTGAATCACTCCAGTTCATAAGCGAGTAACCTGGTTGTTAAGTGAATCTGGCTTCCCCATTGACTTTGCTTGTCAGAAGGTCACAAAAGGAGGTGACATGACCTTGGGACACAGCAACGGTCATAAGTATGAACCAGTTGCCAAGCATCTGAATTTTGATCACAGAATCATGGGGATGCTGCAAAGGGGGTAACTGTGAAAAACGAACATATGTCACTTTTTTCAGTGACGTTGTAACTTCGAATGGTCACTAAATGAACAGTGGTAAGTTGAGGACTTCCTGTAATTTGGAGGGCTATTTCTTCTATAGACAAGGAGCACTGATGATGTCTTGCAATATACATCTTAAAATAAATAACCAACCTGGAAACATTTTTGGAATACGAGTTTACTTACAGAAGAAAGATTCTATATTTACCATTTAATAATAGGCTGGAAGATAAAACCCCAAAAAGATATTTATCAGAGGCCATAAAAGTCACTTAGAAGCTGAATTTAACAGAATGACAGAGTTGGAAGGGACCTTGGAGATCTTTTAGTCCAACCTCCTAGAATTCCAGAAGTGAAGAAGGGGTTTCCAAGTTGAAAAAAAAGTACTCATGTGTTGTTGTTGTTTTCATCAAAGGAGTCAATTTAGCCATCTCTGCTACCTCCATCAACTTTTGCAACCATTCCTCCATTGTGGAGATCGAAATGTCCTTCCCTTTTTGTACATAAAGTAGTCTGGCTACCATCAACGTATATAACATTGAAGTTCCATCATTGTTTACAAGTCTTTTTTCCATTAAGCCAAAAAGAACAGTTTCTGCTTTTACCTTTATATTCACTTTCAGAATTTTCTGTATTAGAATAGAAATCCTACTCCAATATTTCTTTACTTTATCACATGTCCACCGTAAATGATAAAAGCTCCCTTGGGCCAGGATGTTTTTCAGGGGGCTGTGAATGTAGACACGAGTTGCCTCTGGTGTGATGCGTATTTTGGTCGTTGATGATGCCGACAATATTGCAATGATTAATGTTAATTATTATTTACTGCCAAAAGTCATATTGCAAATGGGTACCTATATATATTGAAATAGAAAAAGCTTTATTGATTATCTAGAGATAACTCCCAACTTTTCAGCATTTTCCAAGTTCCCCACATCCCAATGCCACTCAAGCACTGCTCTAGGCCGCTGACCACAGTAACCGAGCTACACAAATATTGTATAGTAAGGATGGGTTGTCAAAATGAAATACAATAACAGAAGAACGAATCCTCCTTTATCAGAAGTCCTAGGAGGCAAAGAATGCATAAATGCAGAAGAAAAGTTTGATTTTTAAGAGACACCAGAGCTGTTATTTCAATCAGTGCATTCCCCAATGTTATTGCCATGTGATAACAACAACAAGGGCCAGAATGCAATAGGTCTGTCACTAACAACTATGGAAAACCCGCTACTTGCCATTTCCACGATTCTTCTCATAAAGTCTAGTCATTTGCTAAATCCACTAAATACGATGACTGAGCAGCTACTGTTTTACCATAATATCCTACAAAACAGAGAAAGGCATGATAAAAAAGAGAATCTAAGATGTCATGTTGAGATAAATTAAGGAAGTGCGAATGGCTATAGCTCTTTCCCACCTTTACAAAGCCGTTGTTTTAGTAGAGTGTATTGAGAGGAAACGAAGAACCCTGCAAAATTATACTGGGTTATCCAGTTGGTTACATGGAGGTTAAGTGAATCTGGCTTCTGCATTGATTTTGCTTTTCAAACTGTTGCAAAAGGTGAACACGTCACCTTAGGACACAGCAAGAGTCATAAGTATGAACATAAGTATGTCAAGGATCTAACGTTTGATCACGTCACACTATAAGTGTGAAAAATGATCATAAGTCACTTTTTTGCTGTTGTCATAACTTTAAACGGTCACTAAGTGAACGGTAGGAGGTTGAGGACTACCTGTACTAGTCTAGCTCAATCTTGACATAAGGTTAAATAATAAATGTAAAGGTTTGGCCTGACAGCTGAAGAAAATGTAAAGACCAGCCACTACATTCTGCCAGCGAAGCAGAAAAGAAAGGGAACTAACAGGATGAGGAACAATTCTGGGCCAGGACAATTTAAACAACAATTAGCATTAGGTCTCAGAAACAGCAAACAGGTGTTGAAACACACACAAACTGAGGATCCCACGTCACACTGTACATCACATCATGCCCCACTGTAAACTGAGGGCATATACAGTTTCTCATTTTAAAATATACATGATGCTTCGCTTCAAGGGTTAGAGGGCCTAGACCAGGGGGAGGAAACCTTGGCTCTTTTTTGACTCGTGGACTCCAACTGCCAGAATTCCTGAGCCAGCCATGCTGAGGAGAAATGGAGAGGTTTCCAATCTGAGCCATGCTGGCTCAGGAATTCTGGGAGTTGAAATCCACGAGTCATAAAAGAGCCAAGGTTGCCTACCCATGGCCTAGACATTGGTTGATAACATAGATATTTCTCAAATTTATATTATATTGTTTTATTAGTCTAGATGAAATGTTAATATATATTGCAAATCCAGGTATGATATGCCACATACTAAACAAATAAACACACACAAACAGAGAGAGAGGGAGAGAGAGAGAGAGAGAGAGAGAGAGACAGAGAGAGACAGAGAGAGAGAGAGAGAGACAGAGAGAGGGAAATTGGAACAGAGATTTAAAGATTTGCTCCCAAATGGGAAATATCCAGTGTAACCATTCCTTCCTGTTGCCTTGCCTTGTTTTGCGCTGGTATTTATCACCACCAGCATCCTATTTATAGTTATTTATGGAATTTTGTATTTGCCCACAATTGTCTTCACTGCAAAAAAGTGTGGAAACAATTGACAATATTACCTGTCTCAGCCCGAGGGGTGACTAAAACAGCACAAACCGCAGGGACTAAAGACCTTCCTCAGCTCAGGACGGATTTTTAGGCCCTGTGTTGGGAAAGGAGGAGGCCATTTCTGTTGTCCAGAAATTCAGTGAGTGGTGATTGGATCTTGGATTCATCAATCAAAGGACAGTAACACTGAGTTCCTCCACTTAGTTTATATTCATGTTTATGTTTATACATTTACAATCTTTCTTGCCACAGCTGTTAAGTGAATCAAGTTGTTAAGTTAGTAACAGGGTTGTTAAGTG
Organism: Crotalus tigris; assembly: GCF_016545835.1. NCBI lineage: Eukaryota > Metazoa > Chordata > Lepidosauria > Squamata > Viperidae > Crotalus > Crotalus tigris. Next base: position 18,967 of record NW_024100437.1, on the reverse strand, counting down.
AATCTGGCTTCTGTAAGGATTTTGATTTTCAAACTGTTGCAAAAGGCGATCGCATGACCTTCGGACATAGCAACAGTCATAAGTATGAACAAATGACAAAATTAGTGGACCAGAGGAATGCTGTGGATATAATTTACTATTACTATTATCAAATTGGAAAACATTTGAATTTTGATCACATGATCCTGGGACTACTAATAAGGTCGTAAGTGTGAAAAACCGTCATAAATCACTTTTTTCAGGGCTGTAACTTTCAACGGTCACTAAATGATCTGTTGTAAATTGAAGACTACCTGCAATATGTGTACTTGATCCTGCTTCCAATAGTTTTCCTCTACCTTCCATTGAAATTTCTCTAATCACTTCACAACTCTGAAGTCTATGCTTCAGAAAGACAGTCATGACGTTAACTACGTTTGTTCCTGTTTGGGGCATCATATCAAAGTTAGATATATTTATAAACTCAAAGAGGATACAAGGACAGCATTTAAAATATGAAAATAAATTGGAATCCTCCCATTGGAGGAAGAAAAAAAAACTGTGTGAAACAATAGATGTTTCGGAAGTAAACCTGCAAACATGAAAAAAAATAAAAATTTGTTCTGTTTCCGTGAAGCATGTGGTTTAATATTTCACTATAACTGAAGTACAAGTTGTGAAGCTGGGTACTTTGAACCTGGGCTTTATTTTTTGTTTTTGTTTCTAGTTTATAATATTTGGAAATTGAAAAAAGAATATATTTGCTACTAGCAAGCTCATTCCTGAAGAAAGAAGAAACGTCGCCATTTATTAGGGCAGCGAATGCTTCAAAATTTATTTAGAAGAGATTTAAGAACAGAGTCTCTCTCCTGGTCATTAAAAATCTCTAACTTTTTTCTCTTCGAGCCTGAAGTCACATTACCAGTAATGGTTGTCCTCAACGTAAGACTGAAATTGAGCCCTGAATTACAGTGGTAAGTTGCTGCAGTCACAAGTCGAGGCATCATGTGACTGGACCCAAATTTTCAACATTTTTAGAGTAGTTGTTAAGCAAATGCTGTAGTCGTTAAGCGAATGCTGAAGTCATTAAGTGTTCGCTGGGGCGCTGCAAACAGTTCTAAAGGTAATCAGTTGCCAAGAATCCAAAATGGGATCATGTGATCATGGAGGTGGGGATATGCGGACACCATAATGATTAAAATAAGTCATAAGTAGTTCTGGGTCAGTTCTTCATAATTTCAAATGGTCATTAGGCAAGCAGTCATAAATCGAGGACTACCTATAACGATTAAATAATAGTATTTTATTAGGGAAAACCCTCAGAGCTGTTAGATCTGTAAGGGGAGAGGAGGGGCTGCCCTGGGCCTTCCTGAGCCAGGGCATGGGAGGAGGTGATGCACGTCTGGCCAGCCTTATTGGAGCCATGTCCCAGTCAAGCGGGGCATCCACTGGCACACGTCCAGCTTGGGAGGAGCTGAAAGGGGAGCGCGAGCCCTGCACATGATCAGAGCCTCCGCAGCCCCGAGGGGAGAGTGCACTATGTCCCCTCCCCTCCCTGGAGACCCTGTGTGAGGAGCCCTTCCTTGGGCAGGGGGTTGGTCTAAAAGCCACACCCTAGGATTGTATGATTCCTTCTGTGCTTTGTGCCACAATGATGGTGCTTCTCTGTTGTTCCTGTTCCCACATGAAAGGAAGAGGCCAAAGGCCACCAAAGGAGTCAGCCACCGGGCCGCCCAGACACTGCTAAACCCAGGTGAGCTGCCCTCCTTGGGTAGGTTTAGAATGTGGCCCTTGTTTACCTAGTTGCCGAGGCAACGAGGTTGTCAGTTTCCCTGAAAAGCCACCAACCAGGGCCCAACTGCCCATTCTCCCTTCGTGCAGTGAAAGGACAAACAGCTGCTTGGGGTCATGGCTGTACGGAGGTTTTTTAGAGTAAGTGTGGCCGTCTCAGCTGCCAAGAAACTGGCAGTAGTAGGGGAGAAAGTCATGCTTCGCAACTCTTCCGACTGGCTCATCTCTATTTCTCTTTTCTTCACAGAACATCTGGAAAAGATGTTCGGCGCTCTTCTGCTGCAGGAAGAGCGACGTAGAGGACCTTCCTGTGCCTCCTGACAGGTACCACCCCCTTCTCCTCAAACCCTGGGCATGGTGGGGCACCACTGATGGACTGCAGGGTCTCTAACAGCCTCTCCCCAAGATGGCTTTCTCTCGGCAAGCGGCTTGCAGAGGCCAAAAGATGGGAAGGCTGACTGGCTGGCTGGTCTTAGAAAGGAGAGGCAGAGCTAGATGGATATTTTTTGACATGTCATCTTTTTCTTTCGGTCAGAACTGACGAGGCACATGAACAGGCGGACCAGAAGGGAGAATGGTGGACACAGATTCGTGTGTCCGATGGACGCAGGCCTTCCTCCCAAGGGGTAAGGATGCTTCTGCGACATGGCCAGTCAGGGCTCATCCCTCATAACCGGATGGGGAAAGGGAGGAATTCTCACTTGGGGGAACCTGGCCAGCCTAGCAAAAGCAAGAGGAGCCTTTTGGATTCATGGAAAGTTCTTGATGGCTTCCTATCAGCCAAATCTTCCATGATCTGCTTTGTCTTTCCCTGTTGAATGCAGTCTTTCCCTCCTGGGGAAGATAAACGTTCCACAACATGCAGGGGACTTTTAATTTATACTTTCAATTGTTACTTGCAGGGTTTGATGGGTGTTCGTGCCACCGCCCGGAGCCCCAGGAAGGAAGAGGTGATGCCAGTTCTCATTTCAGTGAGGTAGGTGTTCGCAGATTAAGTATTCTGAACCCCCCTAAAAGGCAGCCGCAGTAAAGCCCTAAAGAGAAGGGCTAGAAGAAACCTTTGCAGAGGCAGGGGGGGCATCGCATGGCTAGTTTTGATCTTTGGCCCTTCATTCTCTCCCTAGAAATGAGAAGATAGCGAAGTGGAGGCCGCGGCTCTCAACCATCTGGGAGACCTGCACTGAGTCGGTAAGCCCAGACCAGCTCCTCACCATGGCAATGGCAGAAGCCCTTTCGCTGTGGATTTGTTGATATGCCAACATTTGTAATATTTGCATTGTTATTTCAGGATCCTTCGGAAGAATACCGACCAAGAGAGGTGCAGGAGGAAAGCAGTGCCTGCCTATCAAGGTAGGTAACACCTCAGAGGGTGAAGCCTTTGCAGAGAGGAGGCATCTCTGACCTCTGCCTCTGCTTCTGCTAAAGGAAGAATCAAAGGCCAATCTCCTTGGCAGGCCAGCTGGAAGGGTTCTTAGAGCCTCCACGTCACCACTTTTTTAAAAAGGGCCCATGGCTGTTTTTGATGTTTGGCTCCTTCGTTTCTCTCCCCAGAGAGGAAAAGGAAGAGCACTGGAGGCCGCGACTCCCCCCCAGATCAGAGACCTGCAGAGAATCGGTAAGGCGCGAACAACTTCTACCCCACTAAACGAAGAACCATTGTCTCTGTGGAGATGCCAACAGACAGAATCTTTGCCTTTTTATTTCAGGACGAAGAAGACCAGCCGGCGGAGGAGCAGCTCTCTCCTACTGGGGAGAAGACGCATACTTCGGAGGTAAGAAAGTCTTGGCAATGGGGCCGATGGAGGCTCTCTTGCTGTTGGCGCACAGGGCCTGAATGCACCCTATCCTTTAGCAATCTTATTGGGATGCAGAAAGCTTAGGATTTATCCTCGATACTGTCATTTGCAGGATTCGATGGAAGTCCTGGTGGGCTCCCGGAACAACAGCCTGGAGGATTTTGACTCCATTTCTGCCCTCTTGGATGAGGAGTCTGAGGGAAGCTGGGAGCAGGCTGCAGAGGCTTCGGAGGCCAGCCTTTCGTCCAGTCCGTGGGTAAGACAGACAAAGTGTTTTCTCTTGGGGAGGGATAGAGTCCCTCTATTCAGTTCTCCTAATCTGAGTGAACTGTGCTGGAGAGCTCTGGGCAGTGGATAAAGGTGACACCTGGCCCTTGGGACAAGGTACTTAGGCTAACTAGAAGCACCCAAGCTGTGTTGCGATTGATTTACTGCAAACCAGAAGGGAAGGGCCAATTCAGTGGACTGGGGTCCTAAATAGATATGGCCCACCCTGTTTATCCCTTTCATTTTTCTGCATCATCCTCTCCAGCAACCAGCTGTTTCCAGGCAGGGCTTTAACGGGCAGAGTGGGTGGGAGTGGGGATTGCAACAGAAGCATTGTTTCTGATGGGAATCCCAAATCAATCGGGCCCCTTTTAGAAATTCTGAGTCTACTTTCATTGATGGATAAAAAGTCATCATTGTCATTCACAGGATTCTCCCGAAGAAGGGGAAGCCTCGCTGGACAATGTCAGCAGCCTGGAGGAGGACTCCCTGGACCTCAGTCTCTAATTAAAAGAGGTACCTATTTTAGCCTCTTTGTGGATCAATGCCTTGCTCAAGGAAACAATGAGCTCTGACGGGCAGGGTCACCCAAGTCAGACAGGTCATAGTGCAGAGTGCTGACATAACGTGGTGCACTGGAAAAGGAAATGGCAACCCTCTCCTTACTTTTGATACCCCACAAAAAGTATCAAAAGTAACTCCAGAAAGAACAAAGTTTGTATACTTTTATAGAAAGAGTGTGGTACTAAGAATAGCCTTTGATTCCTCCCCCAGACGCTTCCCCAGATGCCTCTCCAGAAGGCAGATCGGAGGAGGATGAACCAGTCCCAGGCACATCAGGAGGTGAGTTGGCCAATGCCTCCGAGCAGCCAGCGGAGAGTGATTTGGCTGAAGCACAGCTGCAGCAGGAGAGCCCTGAAACTTCCGGGCAGCTGCAGATGGTTAGCTTTGAGCAGGAACTGCTTTCTGCATTATCCGAGAACAACTAGGGAAGAGAAAAGGCAGGAGCAGCAAAGGGCGGTTCTTTCACTCACGAGGAGGTAGTCTTGCCTTTCTTGATGGGCTGCACCAGAAGCTGGCAATTGAGCACAGCAGACAAATGGAGGCCATGCTGGGAACAATGCATTCATGACTAGGGGGTTGGAGTAGAAGACCTCCAAGGTCCCTTCCAACTCTTGGTATTCTGTTCTGGTATTCTATCTGCATATAGACGGATGGCGGAATCAGCCCCAGCGGCGAAGCCCTGCGAGGAGCCACTTTCCAACGAGGAAGTTCCTGCGTCTTGTTAATGTTATTGTTGTAATTCTTTTTGTTGTACCTGTTGTTGTTGTGCATCTTCTTGTTTTTGTTCTTGTTGTTTGAGAATAAAACTAAAAAATTCTTTATATCTGCTAATTTAGTTTAAACCTAGTTTCATTACACTTTTGTTAGGAATAACAAACTTTTCATTAAATGCAGAATTTCAGCAAACTTCTTTGTCTGTTTTCTCGTATTTTTTCCACCGTTCTATGGGATACAGTGATTAGTATTCACTTACAATATTAATGGAAACCTGACACTTCCAGAGGTTCCTCAGCTACGCGCAAGTAGTCCTCAACTTACCACAATTGATCCACAAATTTATCTTTTAAATACAACATTTGTTTAGTGACTTTTGCCCCATTTTACGACCTTTCTTCCCACAGTTGTTAAGCAGATCACTGCAGTTGTTAAGATAGTAATACAGTTGTTAAGAGAATGTGGCTTCCCCATTGTTTTTGCTTGCCAGAAGGACTCAAAAGTTGATCACATGACCCCGGGACACTGCTACAGTCATAAACATGAGTCAGTTGCCAAGCATCTGAATATCGATCATGTGACTAAGGGGCTACTGCAACGGACGTAAGTGTGAAAAAAGATCATAAGTCCCTTTTTTCAGTGCCGTTGTAACTTTGAACAGTCACTAAGTGAACTGTCGTAAGTGGAGGATTACCTGTACTTTCTGAACATCAACCAGTGTATTGTCTAGTAAGAAGGAGAATTTTGTTCAGCAACATCAGGAAGATCTGTCCTTGGAACATCATGATTGGAGGCACAGAAAGCACTGTAGATCTGCTATGGGGGCAGAAAGTTTGCATTCTTCCAGAAGAAGGAATATTACAGAAGAATACCCAAGTTACACTGGCTAAGAGGCAATAATTTCTTGCAACTCATGCTAGATTGTTGCACACACTAGCAAAATACCGTATATAAGATACACAAATGGGACAGCTAAAATGGCAAGGAAAGTGTATGTCCTATCCAGACGTGAACAATTTCCATGCCAGTGATTTCCATTAAACTGTAAATAAAAATGATCATGTGAATGGCAACATAGCATACCTTGCTTTGTTATTCTCCTCTCAGTAACCTTGTTAATTGGTACTACATTTTCCATTGAAAAAGATGTGTTGCTTCACGTTTAGTAAGAATAAGAATATAAGGTATTTAGGGCTTGGATTCAAAGGCTTGATGTTTGCCCTCTCCCCCATCTGCACTCATGCAATTGCATTGTGGGCAATCAGCAACCAGATCACATTCAGAGCTTTTTGCAGCATCCCACAATCACGTGACTACAGCTTACAATGTTTTGCTGGCGTTGACTACCAATATCTGGTAAAAAATGCCCATTCTGAAAAATGGGTACACTTAACGACTGCAGCTTTCATTTAATGACCGCTGCAAACACCGTTGTAGAATAGGTTTGGTCACATGATGTCTTACTTAATCACCAGTAAGACTTACCGTCTTAATTCCAGACTGGTATTAGGTGCCAAATGCTATTACTCTTTTTTTAAAGATATGAAAGATTATCAGTATTATCCTCTGTGCATCTCCATCTACAAAACCGCATTTGCATACAGCTCTGCAATTCAACCCCTCTAACCGATTTTCTCTGGAGAGGTGAGCGCAACTCCCAGACTGGCCATTTCTCTCCATGTAAATGGTGGCCTGACAGCGACTGCAATCTGACCGCTTACAGAGAGGCACCAATTTCATCTGGCACAGGCAAACACATGTCAACTTCCCAACCAAAAGTACAAGTAGTGCTCGACTTACAACCACAATGGAGCCTAAAATTTCTGTTGTCAAGAGAGACATTTGTTAATGGAATTTTGCCCCATTTTATGACCTTTCTTGCCACAGTTATTAAGTGAATCACTCCAGTTCATAAGCGAGTAACCTGGTTGTTAAGTGAATCTGGCTTCCCCATTGACTTTGCTTGTCAGAAGGTCACAAAAGGAGGTGACATGACCTTGGGACACAGCAACGGTCATAAGTATGAACCAGTTGCCAAGCATCTGAATTTTGATCACAGAATCATGGGGATGCTGCAAAGGGGGTAACTGTGAAAAACGAACATATGTCACTTTTTTCAGTGACGTTGTAACTTCGAATGGTCACTAAATGAACAGTGGTAAGTTGAGGACTTCCTGTAATTTGGAGGGCTATTTCTTCTATAGACAAGGAGCACTGATGATGTCTTGCAATATACATCTTAAAATAAATAACCAACCTGGAAACATTTTTGGAATACGAGTTTACTTACAGAAGAAAGATTCTATATTTACCATTTAATAATAGGCTGGAAGATAAAACCCCAAAAAGATATTTATCAGAGGCCATAAAAGTCACTTAGAAGCTGAATTTAACAGAATGACAGAGTTGGAAGGGACCTTGGAGATCTTTTAGTCCAACCTCCTAGAATTCCAGAAGTGAAGAAGGGGTTTCCAAGTTGAAAAAAAAGTACTCATGTGTTGTTGTTGTTTTCATCAAAGGAGTCAATTTAGCCATCTCTGCTACCTCCATCAACTTTTGCAACCATTCCTCCATTGTGGAGATCGAAATGTCCTTCCCTTTTTGTACATAAAGTAGTCTGGCTACCATCAACGTATATAACATTGAAGTTCCATCATTGTTTCCAAGTCTTTTTTCCATTAAGCCAAAAAGAACAGTTTCTGCTTTTACCTTTATATTCACTTTCAGAATTTTCTGTATTAGAATAGAAATCCTACTCCAATATTTCTTTACTTTATCACATGTCCACCGTAAATGATAAAAGCTCCCTTGGGCCAGGATGTTTTTCAGGGGGCTGTGAATGTAGACACGAGTTGCCTCTGGTGTGATGCGTATTTTGGTCGTTGATGATGCCGACAATATTGCAATGATTAATGTTAATTATTATTTACTGCCAAAAGTCATATTGCAAATGGGTACCTATATATATTGAAATAGAAAAAGCTTTATTGATTATCTAGAGATAACTCCCAACTTTTCAGCATTTTCCAAGTTCCCCACATCCAAATGCCACTCAAGCACTGCTCTAGGCCGCTGACCACAGTAACCGAGCTACACAAATATTGTATAGTAAGGATGGGTTGTCAAAATGAAATACAATAACAGAAGAACGAATCCTCCTTTATCAGAAGTCCTAGGAGGCAAAGAATGCATAAATGCAGAAGAAAAGTTTGATTTTTAAGAGACACCAGAGCTGTTATTTCAATCAGTGCATTCCCCAATGTTATTGCCATGTGATAACAACAACAAGGGCCAGAATGCAATAGGTCTGTCACTAACAACTATGGAAAACCCGCTACTTGCCATTTCCACGATTCTTCTCATAAAGTCTAGTCATTTGCTAAATCCACTAAATACGATGACTGAGCAGCTACTGTTTTACCATAATATCCTACAAAACAGAGAAAGGCATGATAAAAAAGAGAATCTAAGATGTCATGTTGAGATAAATTAAGGAAGTGCGAATGGCTATAGCTCTTTCCCACCTTTACAAAGCCGTTGTTTTAGTAGAGTGTATTGAGAGGAAACGAAGAACCCTGCAAAATTATACTGGGTTATCCAGTTGGTTACATGGAGGTTAAGTGAATCTGGCTTCTGCATTGATTTTGCTTTTCAAACTGTTGCAAAAGGTGAACACGTCACCTTAGGACACAGCAAGAGTCATAAGTATGAACATAAGTATGTCAAGGATCTAACGTTTGATCACGTCACACTATAAGTGTGAAAAATGATCATAAGTCACTTTTTTGCTGTTGTCATAACTTTAAACGGTCACTAAGTGAACGGTAGGAGGTTGAGGACTACCTGTACTAGTCTAGCTCAATCTTGACATAAGGTTAAATAATAAATGTAAAGGTTTGGCCTGACAGCTGAAGAAAATGTAAAGACCAGCCACTACATTCTGCCAGCGAAGCAGAAAAGAAAGGGAACTAACAGGATGAGGAACAATTCTGGGCCAGGACAATTTAAACAACAATTAGCATTAGGTCTCAGAAACAGCAAACAGGTGTTGAAACACACACAAACTGAGGATCCCACGTCACACTGTACATCACATCATGCCCCACTGTAAACTGAGGGCATATACAGTTTCTCATTTTAAAATATACATGATGCTTCGCTTCAAGGGTTAGAGGGCCTAGACCAGGGGGAGGAAACCTTGGCTCTTTTTTGACTCGTGGACTCCAACTGCCAGAATTCCTGAGCCAGCCATGCTGAGGAGAAATGGAGAGGTTTCCAATCTGAGCCATGCTGGCTCAGGAATTCTGGGAGTTGAAATCCACGAGTCATAAAAGAGCCAAGGTTGCCTACCCATGGCCTAGACATTGGTTGATAACATAGATATTTCTCAAATTTATATTATATTGTTTTATTAGTCTAGATGAAATGTTAATATATATTGCAAATCCAGGTATGATATGCCACATACTAAACAAATAAACACACACAAACAGAGAGAGAGGGAGAAAGAGAGAGAGAGAGAGAGAGAGACAGAGAGAGACAGAGAGAGAGAGAGAGAGACAGAGAGAGGGAAATTGGAACAGAGATTTAAAGATTTGCTCCCAAATGGGAAATATCCAGTGTAACCATTCCTTCCTGTTGCCTTGCCTTGTTTTGCGCTGGTATTTATCACCACCAGCATCCTATTTATAGTTATTTATGGAATTTTGTATTTGCCCACAATTGTCTTCACTGCAAAAAAGTGTGGAAACAATTGACAATATTACCTGTCTCAGCCCGAGGGGTGACTAAAACAGCACAAACCGCAGGGACTAAAGACCTTCCTCAGCTCAGGACGGATTTTTAGGCCCTGTGTTGGGAAAGGAGGAGGCCATTTCTGTTGTCCAGAAATTCAGTGAGTGGTGATTGGATCTTGGATTCATCAATCAAAGGACAGTAACACTGAGTTCCTCCACTTAGTTTATATTCATGTTTATGTTTATACATTTACAATCTTTCTTGCCACAGCTGTTAAGTGAATCAAGTTGTTAAGTTAGTAACAGGGTTGTTAAGTGAATCTGGCTTCTGTAAGGATTTTGATTTTCAAACTGTTGCAAAAGGCGATCGCATGACCTTCGGACATAGCAACAGTCATAAGTATGAACAAATGACAAAATTAGTGGACCAGAGGAATGCTGTGGATATAATTTACTATTACTATTATCAAATTGGAAAACATTTGAATTTTGATCACATGATCCTGGGACTACTAATAAGGTCGTAAGTGTGAAAAACCGTCATAAATCACTTTTTTCAGGGCTGTAACTTTCAACGGTCACTAAATGATCTGTTGTAAATTGAAGACTACCTGCAATATGTGTACTTGATCCTGCTTCCAATAGTTTTCCTCTACCTTCCATTGAAATTTCTCTAATCACTTCACAACTCTGAAGTCTATGCTTCAGAAAGACAGTCATGACGTTAACTACGTTTGTTCCTGTTTGGGGCATCATATCAAAGTTAGATATATTTATAAACTCAAAGAGGATACAAGGACAGCATTTAAAATATGAAAATAAATTGGAATCCTCCCATTGGAGGAAGAAAAAAAAACTGTGTGAAACAATAGATGTTTCGGAAGTAAACCTGCAAACATGAAAAAAAATAAAAATTTGTTCTGTTTCCGTGAAGCATGTGGTTTAATATTTCACTATAACTGAAGTACAAGTTGTGAAGCTGGGTACTTTGAACCTGGGCTTTATTTTTTGTTTTTGTTTCTAGTTTATAATATTTGGAAATTGAAAAAAGAATATATTTGCTACTAGCAAGCTCATTCCTGAAGAAAGAAGAAACGTCGCCATTTATTAGGGCAGCGAATGCTTCAAAATTTATTTAGAAGAGATTTAAGAACAGAGTCTCTCTCCTGGTCATTAAAAATCTCTAACTTTTTTCTCTTCGAGCCTGAAGTCACATTACCAGTAATGGTTGTCCTCAACGTAAGACTGAAATTGAGCCCTGAATTACAGTGGTAAGTTGCTGCAGTCACAAGTCGAGGCATCATGTGACTGGACCCAAATTTTCAACATTTTTAGAGTAGTTGTTAAGCAAATGCTGTAGTCGTTAAGCGAATGCTGAAGTCATTAAGTGTTCGCTGGGGCGCTGCAAACAGTTCTAAAGGTAATCAGTTGCCAAGAATCCAAAATGGGATCATGTGATCATGGAGGTGGGGATATGCGGACACCATAATGATTAAAATAAGTCATAAGTAGTTCTGGGTCAGTTCTTCATAATTTCAAATGGTCATTAGGCAAGCAGTCATAAATCGAGGACTACCTATAACGATTAAATAATAGTATTTTATTAGGGAAAACCCTCAGAGCTGTTAGATCTGTAAGGGGAGAGGAGGGGCTGCCCTGGGCCTTCCTGAGCCAGGGCATGGGAGGAGGTGATGCACGTCTGGCCAGCCTTATTGGAGCCATGTCCCAGTCAAGCGGGGCATCCACTGGCACACGTCCAGCTTGGGAGGAGCTGAAAGGGGAGCGCGAGCCCTGCACATGATCAGAGCCTCCGCAGCCCCGAGGGGAGAGTGCACTATGTCCCCTCCCCTCCCTGGAGACCCTGTGTGAGGAGCCCTTCCTTGGGCAGGGGGTTGGTCTAAAAGCCACACCCTAGGATTGTATGATTCCTTCTGTGCTTTGTGCCACAATGATGGTGCTTCTCTGTTGTTCCTGTTCCCACATGAAAGGAAGAGGCCAAAGGCCACCAAAGGAGTCAGCCACCGGGCCGCCCAGACACTGCTAAACCCAGGTGAGCTGCCCTCCTTGGGTAGGTTTAGAATGTGGCCCTTGTTTACCTAGTTGCCGAGGCAACGAGGTTGTCAGTTTCCCTGAAAAGCCACCAACCAGGGCCCAACTGCCCATTCTCCCTTCGTGCAGTGAAAGGACAAACAGCTGCTTGGGGTCATGGCTGTACGGAGGTTTTTTAGAGTAAGTGTGGCCGTCTCAGCTGCCAAGAAACTGGCAGTAGTAGGGGAGAAAGTCATGCTTCGCAACTCTTCCGACTGGCTCATCTCTATTTCTCTTTTCTTCACAGAACATCTGGAAAAGATGTTCGGCGCTCTTCTGCTGCAGGAAGAGCGACGTAGAGGACCTTCCTGTGCCTCCTGACAGGTACCACCCCCTTCTCCTCAAACCCTGGGCATGGTGGGGCACCACTGATGGACTGCAGGGTCTCTAACAGCCTCTCCCCAAGATGGCTTTCTCTCGGCAAGCGGCTTGCAGAGGCCAAAAGATGGGAAGGCTGACTGGCTGGCTGGTCTTAGAAAGGAGAGGCAGAGCTAGATGGATATTTTTTGACATGTCATCTTTTTCTTTCGGTCAGAACTGACGAGGCACATGAACAGGCGGACCAGAAGGGAGAATGGTGGACACAGATTCGTGTGTCCGATGGACGCAGGCCTTCCTCCCAAGGGGTAAGGATGCTTCTGCGACATGGCCAGTCAGGGCTCATCCCTCATAACCGGATGGGGAAAGGGAGGAATTCTCACTTGGGGGAACCTGGCCAGCCTAGCAAAAGCAAGAGGAGCCTTTTGGATTCATGGAAAGATCTTGATGGCTTCCTATCAGCCAAATCTTCCATGATCTGCTTTGTCTTTCCCTGTTGAATGCAGTCTTTCCCTCCTGGGGAAGATAAACGTTCCACAACATGCAGGGGACTTTTAATTTATACTTTCAATTGTTACTTGCAGGGTTTGATGGGTGTTCGTGCCACCGCCCGGAGCCCCAGGAAGGAAGAGGTGATGCCAGTTCTCATTTCAGTGAGGTAGGTGTTCGCAGATGAAGTATTCTGAAGCCCCCTAAAAGGCAGCCGCAGTAAAGCCCTAAAGAGAAGGGCTAGAAGAAACCTTTGCAGAGGCAGGGGGGGCATCGCATGGCTAGTTTTGATCTTTGGCCCTTCATTCTCTCCCTAGAAATGAGAAGATAGCGAAGTGGAGGCCGCGGCTCTCAACCATCTGGGAGACCTGCACTGAGTCGGTAAGCCCAGACCAGCTCCTCACCATGGCAATGGCAGAAGCCCTTTCGCTGTGGATTTGTTGATATGCCAACATTTGTAATATTTGCATTGTTATTTCAGGATCCTTCGGAAGAATACCGACCAAGAGAGGTGCAGGAGGAAAGCAGTGCCTGCCTATCAAGGTAGGTAACACCTCAGAGGGTGAAGCCTTTGCAGAGAGGAGGCATCTCTGACCTCTGCCTCTGCTTCTGCTAAAGGAAGAATCAAAGGCCAATCTCCTTGGCAGGCCAGCTGGAAGGGTTCTTAGAGCCTCCACGTCACCACTTTTTTAAAAAGGGCCCATGGCTGTTTTTGATGTTTGGCTCCTTCGTTTCTCTCCCCAGAGAGGAAAAGGAAGAGCACTGGAGGCCGCGACTCCCCCCCAGATCAGAGACCTGCAGAGAATCGGTAAGGCGCGAACAACTTCTACCCCACTAAACGAAGAACCATTGTCTCTGTGGAGATGCCAACAGACAGAATCTTTGCCTTTTTATTTCAGGACGAAGAAGACCAGCCGGCGGAGGAGCAGCTCTCTCCTACTGGGGAGAAGACGCATACTTCGGAGGTAAGAAAGTCTTGGCAATGGGGCCGATGGAGGCTCTCTTGCTGTTGGCGCACAGGGCCTGAATGCACCCTATCCTTTAGCAATCTTATTGGGATGCAGAAAGCTTAGGATTTATCCTCGATACTGTCATTTGCAGGATTCGATGGAAGTCCTGGTGGGCTCCCGGAACAACAGCCTGGAGGATTTTGACTCCATTTCTGCCCTCTTGGATGAGGAGTCTGAGGGAAGCTGGGAGCAGGCTGCAGAGGCTTCGGAGGCCAGCCTTTCGTCCAGTCCGTGGGTAAGACAGACAAAGTGTTTTCTCTTGGGGAGGGATAGAGTCCCTCTATTCAGTTCTCCTAATCTGAGTGAACTGTGCTGGAGAGCTCTGGGCAGTGGATAAAGGTGACACCTGGCCCTTGGGACAAGGTACTTAGGCTAACTAGAAGCACCCAAGCTGTGTTGCGATTGATTTACTGCAAACCAGAAGGGAAGGGCCAATTCAGTGGACTGGGGTCCTAAATAGATATGGCCCACCCTGTTTATCCCTTTCATTTTTCTGCATCATCCTCTCCAGCAACCAGCTGTTTCCAGGCAGGGCTTTAACGGGCAGAGTGGGTGGGAGTGGGGATTGCAACAGAAGCATTGTTTCTGATGGGAATCCCAAATCAATCGGGCCCCTTTTAGAAATTCTGAGTCTACTTTCATTGATGGATAAAAAGTCATCATTGTCATTCACAGGATTCTCCCGAAGAAGGGGAAGCCTCGCTGGACAATGTCAGCAGCCTGGAGGAGGACTCCCTGGACCTCAGTCTCTAATTAAAAGAGGTACCTATTTTAGCCTCTTTGTGGATCAATGCCTTGCTCAAGGAAACAATGAGCTCTGACGGGCAGGGTCACCCAAGTCAGACAGGTCATAGTGCAGAGTGCTGACATAACGTGGTGCACTGGAAAAGGAAATGGCAACCCTCTCCTTACTTTTGATACCCCACAAAAAGTATCAAAAGTAACTCCAGAAAGAACAAAGTTTGTATACTTTTATAGAAAGAGTGTGGTACTAAGAATAGCCTTTGATTCCTCCCCCAGACGCTTCCCCAGATGCCTCTCCAGAAGGCAGATCGGAGGAGGATGAACCAGTCCCAGGCACATCAGGAGGTGAGTTGGCCAATGCCTCCGAGCAGCCAGCGGAGAGTGATTTGGCTGAAGCACAGCTGCAGCAGGAGAGCCCTGAAACTTCCGGGCAGCTGCAGATGGTTAGCTTTGAGCAGGAACTGCTTTCTGCATTATCCGAGAACAACTAGGGAAGAGAAAAGGCAGGAGCAGCAAAGGGCGGTTCTTTCACTCACGAGGAGGTAGTCTTGCCTTTCTTGATGGGCTGCACCAGAAGCTGGCAATTGAGCACAGCAGACAAATGGAGGCCATGCTGGGAACAATGCATTCATGACTAGGGGGTTGGAGTAGAAGACCTCCAAGGTCCCTTCCAACTCTTGGTATTCTGTTCTGGTATTCTATCTGCATATAGACGGATGGCGGAATCAGCCCCAGCGGCGAAGCCCTGCGAGGAGCCACTTTCCAACGAGGAAGTTCCTGCGTCTTGTTAATGTTATTGTTGTAATTCTTTTTGTTGTACCTGTTGTTGTTGTGCATCTTCTTGTTTTTGTTCTTGTTGTTTGAGAATAAAACTAAAAAATTCTTTATATCTGCTAATTTAGTTTAAACCTAGTTTCATTACACTTTTGTTAGGAATAACAAACTTTTCATTAAATGCAGAATTTCAGCAAACTTCTTTGTCTGTTTTCTCGTATTTTTTCCACCGTTCTATGGGATACAGTGATTAGTATTCACTTACAATATTAATGGAAACCTGACACTTCCAGAGGTTCCTCAGCTACGCGCAAGTAGTCCTCAACTTACCACAATTGATCCACAAATTTATCTTTTAAATACAACATTTGTTTAGTGACTTTTGCCCCATTTTACGACCTTTCTTCCCACAGTTGTTAAGCAGATCACTGCAGTTGTTAAGATAGTAATACAGTTGTTAAGAGAATGTGGCTTCCCCATTGTTTTTGCTTGCCAGAAGGACTCAAAAGTTGATCACATGACCCCGGGACACTGCTACAGTCATAAACATGAGTCAGTTGCCAAGCATCTGAATATCGATCATGTGACTAAGGGGCTACTGCAACGGACGTAAGTGTGAAACAAGATCATAAGTCCCTTTTTACAGTGCCGTTGTAACTTTGAACAGTCACTAAGTGAACTGTCGTAAGTGGAGGATTACCTGTACTTTCTGAACATCAACCAGTGTATTGTCTAGTAAGAAGGAGAATTTTGTTCAGCAACATCAGGAAGATCTGTCCTTGGAACATCATGATTGGAGGCACAGAAAGCACTGTAGATCTGCTATGGGGGCAGAAAGTTTGCATTCTTCCAGAAGAAGGAATATTACAGAAGAATACCCAAGTTACACTGGCTAAGAGGCAATAATTTCTTGCAACTCATGCTAGATTGTTGCACACACTAGCAAAATACCGTATATAAGATACACAAATGGGACAGCTAAAATGGCAAGGAAAGTGTATGTCCTATCCAGACGTGAACAATTTCCATGCCAGTGATTTCCATTAAACTGTAAATAAAAATGATCATGTGAATGGCAACATAGCATACCTTGCTTTGTTATTCTCCTCTCAGTAACCTTGTTAATTGGTACTACATTTTCCATTGAAAAAGATGTGTTGCTTCACGTTTAGTAAGAATAAGAATATAAGGTATTTAGGGCTTGGATTCAAAGGCTTGATGTTTGCCCTCTCCCCCATCTGCACTCATGCAATTGCATTGTGGGCAATCAGCAACCAGATCACATTCAGAGCTTTTTGCAGCATCCCACAATCACGTGACTACAGCTTACAATGTTTTGCTGGCGTTGACTACCAATATCTGGTAAAAAATGCCCATTCTGAAAAATGGGTACACTTAACGACTGCAGCTTTCATTTAATGACCGCTGCAAACACCGTTGTAGAATAGGTTTGGTCACATGATGTCTTACTTAATCACCAGTAAGACTTACCGTCTTAATTCCAGACTGGTATTAGGTGCCAAATGCTATTACTCTTTTTTTAAAGATATGAAAGATTATCAGTATTATCCTCTGTGCATCTCCATCTACAAAACCGCATTTGCATACAGCTCTGCAATTCAACCCCTCTAACCGATTTTCTCTGGAGAGGTGAGCGCAACTCCCAGACTGGCCATTTCTCTCCATGTAAATGGTGGCCTGACAGCGACTGCAATCTGACCGCTTACAGAGAGGCACCAATTTCATCTGGCACAGGCAAACACATGTCAACTTCCCAACCAAAAGTACAAGTAGTGCTCGACTTACAACCACAATGGAGCCTAAAATTTCTGTTGTCAAGAGAGACATTTGTTAATGGAATTTTGCCCCATTTTATGACCTTTCTTGCCACAGTTATTAAGTGAATCACTCCAGTTCATAAGCGAGTAACCTGGTTGTTAAGTGAATCTGGCTTCCCCATTGACTTTGCTTGTCAGAAGGTCACAAAAGGAGGTGACATGACCTTGGGACACAGCAACGGTCATAAGTATGAACCAGTTGCCAAGCATCTGAATTTTGATCACAGAATCATGGGGATGCTGCAAAGGGGGTAACTGTGAAAAACGAACATATGTCACTTTTTTCAGTGACGTTGTAACTTCGAATGGTCACTAAATGAACAGTGGTAAGTTGAGGACTTCCTGTAATTTGGAGGGCTATTTCTTCTATAGACAAGGAGCACTGATGATGTCTTGCAATATACATCTTAAAATAAATAACCAACCTGGAAACATTTTTGGAATACGAGTTTACTTACAGAAGAAAGATTCTATATTTACCATTTAATAATAGGCTGGAAGATAAAACCCCAAAAAGATATTTATCAGAGGCCATAAAAGTCACTTAGAAGCTGAATTTAACAGAATGACAGAGTTGGAAGGGACCTTGGAGATCTTTTAGTCCAACCTCCTAGAATTCCAGAAGTGAAGAAGGGGTTTCCAAGTTGAAAAAAAAGTACTCATGTGTTGTTGTTGTTTTCATCAAAGGAGTCAATTTAGCCATCTCTGCTACCTCCATCAACTTTTGCAACCATTCCTCCATTGTGGAGATCGAAATGTCCTTCCCTTTTTGTACATAAAGTAGTCTGGCTACCATCAACGTATATAACATTGAAGTTCCATCATTGTTTCCAAGTCTTTTTTCCATTAAGCCAAAAAGAACAGTTTCTGCTTTTACCTTTATATTCACTTTCAGAATTTTCTGTATTAGAATAGAAATCCTACTCCAATATTTCTTTACTTTATCACATGTCCACCGTAAATGATAAAAGCTCCCTTGGGCCAGGATGTTTTTCAGGGGGCTGTGAATGTAGACACGAGTTGCCTCTGGTGTGATGCGTATTTTGGTCGTTGATGATGCCGACAATATTGCAATGATTAATGTTAATTATTATTTACTGCAAATGCAAATGGGTACCTATATATATTGAAATAGAAAAAGCTTTATTGATTATCTAGAGATAACTCCCAACTTTTCAGCATTTTCCAAGTTCCCCACATCCCAATGCCACTCAAGCACTCCTCTAGGCCGCTGACCACAGTAACCGAGCTACACAAATATTGTATAGTAAGGATGGGTTGTCAAAATGAAATACAATAACAGAAGAACGAATCCTCCTTTATCAGAAGTCCTAGGAGGCAAAGAATGCATAAATGCAGAAGAAAAGTTTGATTTTTAAGAGACACCAGAGCTGTTATTTCAATCAGTGCATTCCCCGATATTATTGCCATGTGATAACAACAACAAGGGCCAGAATGCAATAGGTCTGTCACTAACAACTATGGAAAACCCGCTACTCGCCATTTCCACGATTCTTCTCATAAAGTCCACTCGTTTGCTAAATCCACTAAATACGATGACTGAGCAGCTACTGTTTTACCATAATATCCTACAAAACAGAGAAAGGCATGATAAAAAAGAGAATCTAAGATGTCATGTTGAGATAAACCTGTCAGGAGGCTGACCATTCCCTGAACCCCGTTCTGTGTCCGGGCTTGTGTGGGTTTCTGTACTTTCCCAAAACTCAGTTACTCCCTGATTTGGGCTAGAGGTGTTGTAGTCGGGACTTGGTTCCTCGACCACCTCCCTGTATGTTTGACCCCCTGTAGAATTTGGGGTAAGGTCAGGGGGGATTGTGTGCCAGCTCTCTTGCGGGGAA
>NW_024100436.1:0-13338 GCF_016545835.1 Crotalus tigris | reverse complement strand
TGTGCTCAGGTTAGTCTGAGTTGCAGAGGGGTTTAAGATTTTGGGCTGCCTTGCTATTTTTTGGCTTCGCGTTTGTGGTCGTGCATCATTTTCATGGAGGGTGTCAGTTTGCTTCATGTATGGATTGGAGGGCTTTAAAGTGGCTAATGATGCAGCTCTGGTCTGGCTTCTGGTTTGTGGTCGTGCCTCATCATCGGTGTGGCTTTGGGTTTGCGTTTTGCGTGGATGTGTGGTGTTGACATCCTGTGTGGTTTTTGTGAGTGTGGGTCTGGTATCATTTTTTGTATTAGGGAGTCGTTTGTCAATAAGGGCGGGTTTCCAAATGGCTGGTAGGCGGGAGGTATCATCTCACTTGTTCATGCTGTGTGGGAGTTTTTCTATCTCGATGGCTTCTCTGATTATTCTGTTATTAAAATGTTCACTCTTGGCAATGGTTCTGGTATTTTTAAAGTCAATTTCATGTCCTGTGGCTTTAAGGTGTTGGACCAGGGAAGATGTTGGTTCCTCTTTTTTGACTGAGTTCTTATGTTCTTCAATGCGTGCACTTATTCTTCTGTTGGTTTGTCCGATGTATATGGTGGGACAAGTGGTGCATGGGATTTCGTATACTCTTGATTTTCTAATTCAATTTTATCTTTGGGGTTTCTAAGGATGGTGGATATTTTTCTGTTTGTGCAGAATGCTGTTTTGATGTTGTGTTTATGGAGGATCTTACTGATTCTGTCTGTGGTGCCTATTATGTATGGGAGGAGGGCTTTGCCGTTTTCTTGTTCTTCGTCTTGGATTTTAGTGGGGGTTTCTTTTTGGATTAGGTTTGTAATCTTATTTCTTTGGAATCCATTGGATGTTAGTACATGGGTGAGAGTGTGTAGTTCGGTTTTTAGGTGTTGTTCGTCAGCTAAGCGTTTTGTTCTGGAGATGAGTGTCTTGGCTCAGAGTTGATCTTGCTGGGTGGGTGTGAGAGAGCTGCAGATAGCGGTTTGTGTGTGTTTTTATGGTAGATTGGTGCGATTATGTGTCCTAGGGAAGCCATTGGATTTCTTGTAGACTAAGACATCCAGGAAGGGAAGTTGGTTGTTAGCTTCTGTTTCCATGGTGAACTGTATTTTGGGGTGTAGGCTGTTGAGGTGTGTGAGGAAGTTGTCCAGTTTTTCTTTCCCATGTGGACAGATTATGAAGGTGTCATCTACGTATCTGAGCCAGAGTTTGGGTTTGTGATCCGATTTTTCTAGAGCTTGGGTTTCAAAGTGTTCCATGTAGAGGTTTGCAATGACAGGTGAGAGGGGTGATCCCATGGGTGCTACTTCTGTTTGTTTGTATTTTTGTCCATTATAGATGAAGTATGTGTTGGATAGGCAGTGGTTGGTCAGATCTAAGATGTGTTTGGGGGGGTTATATTTGTTTTTGATAGCTGTCAAGGCTTCTTTGATAGGCACTTGGGTGAAGAGGGATATGACATCAAAGCTCACGAGTAGGTCGCTGGGCTGTAAGTTTTGTTTCTTTATGATCTCTATAAACTGGAATGAGTTTATTACGTGTGAGGTGATGGATTCTGCATAGGGCTGTAGTTGTTTGGCGAGAAATTTGGCTAGGTTTTGTAGAGGTGAGCCTATGGAGCTGACTATAGGTCTGAGCGGGGTTCCTTCATTGTGTATCTTGGGGAGACCATAGAGTTTGGGGCATCTGGATGATTTCTCTCTGGGAATGATTCTTTCCTGGATCTCTTCGCTAATGGGGGGCTTTTTTTGGATCTGGTGGTTTTTTCCAGGTAGGTGGGGGCGATCTGTATTTAGGGGTTTGTTGTGGAGTCGGAGTATGGTTGGGTTAATTTGGTTTGTAGTCAGATGTTGTTCATAACCACCGTGGCGTTGCCCTTGTCTGCTGGTAGGATTATTATGCTGGTGTCTTCTTTCAGGGTACGTAGTGCTGTCTGTTCCTCTTGGGGTAAGTTGCTTTTGGGTGGCTTGCTGGTGCAGAGGATGTTGGTGATTTTGAGTCTGATTTTGTTAGCGTCATCGGGGTTGATTTTGGTCAGGCTGGTTTCAACTCCACATATAATGGTTTCAGTGGGGATGTGTTGGGGAGCGACTGCAAAGTTGAATCCTTTGGAAAGGACATTGGTTTCGGCTTTGGTGAGGATCCTATCTGAGATGTTATGCACTGTCTGCTTCATGTGTGGCTGTGAGGGAGGAGGGGTTTGTTTCTGGCGTTCTTGTAGTCTTCGGAGTTTGTTGGTTCGTGTATCGTCTTGAGGGTGTGAGTCTGTGTTTCGGTTCTCCAGACGGCAAGTTGTGATTTGTCCCAAAAGTGCGGCGGGGGGTGGATTTGTTGCTTGAGTGAGTGGAGTGGAGGAGATCTTTGTTAATTCGGTCTAGGAGGAATCTTTTTGTGTGAAGTTCATTTCTGATTAGGGCCCATTCTGTTCTTTTCAGGATCCGTTTGGTGGCTGCAGAGTTGGAGTGGAATTTCAGTTGGAAACATGTGGGGATTAGATTTTGATCTCGGCAGTTGCGTAGGAATGTGAGGTCGCATAAAATGGAAGCTCTTTGGACTTCAAGTTTTTCATAGGTCCTGGTCAGATGGTGGATTTCCTCCCCGTAGAGGTTCGATATTTGTTTTCTGAGGTTTTCGCGGGTATTTGTATATAGGTCTTTGGTTGTTCGGGTTTTATCCCGCGTAAAATTGGAAGTGTCTTGGCAACGTTTCGACGAAGTCACATTCGTCATCTTCAGGCTGGTGTTTTTAGCTTCTTGCTTTGAGCAGCAATGTGTGGTTTTAGCTGTTTCTTCCTTTTAACTGCAAGTGAGGGTATGAAATGATTGGATGGGAGCTTGGCTGTGTTCTGATTGGGTGGAGGTGTGTTCTGATTGGTTAGGGGCGTGGCGTGCTTGATTGGCTGGGGCGGTTGGCGGTGCTCTGATGGTCTGGGGGGTCGGCTGTGCCTTGATTGGCTGGGGGAGTGTTCTGTTCGGTTGTGCTCAGGTTAGTCTGAGTTGCAGAGGGTTTAAGATTTTGGGCTGCCGTGCTATTTTCTGGCTTCACGTTCGTGGTCATGCCTCCTCTTCATGGAGGGTGTCAGTTTGCTTCATGTATGGATTGGAGGGGTTTAAAGTGGCTAATGATGCAGCTGTGGTCTGGCTTCTGGTGTGTGGTCGTGCCTCGTCATCGGTGTGGCTTTGGGTTTGTTTTTTGCGTGGATGTGTGGTGGTGACATCCTGTGTGGTTTTTGTGAGTGTGGGTCTGGTATCATTTTTTGTGTTAGGGAGTCGTTTGTCAATAAGGGCGGGTTTCCAAATGGCTGGTAGGCGGGAGGTATCATCTCGCTTGTTCATGCTGTGTGGGCGTTTTTCTATCTCGATGGCTTCTCTGATTATTTTGTTATTAAAATGTTCACTTTTGGCAATGGTTCTGGTATTTTTAAAGTCAATTTCGTGTCCTGTGGCTTTAAGGTGTTGGACCAGGGAAGATGTTGGTTCCTCTTTTTGGACTGAGTTCTTATGTTCTTCAATGCGTGCACTTATTCTTCTGTTGGTTTGTCCGATGTATGTGGTGGGACAAGTGGTGCATGGGATTTCGTATACTCCTTGATTTTCTAATTCAATTTTATCTTTGGGGTTTCTAAGGATGGTGGATATTTTTCTGTTTGTGCAGAATGCTGTTTTGATGTTGTGTTTATGGAGGATCTTACTGATTCTGTCTGTGGTGCCTTTTATGTATGGAGGAGGGCTTTGCCGTTTTTTTGTTCTTTGTCTTGGATTTTAGTGGGGGTTTCTTTTTGGATTAGGTTTGTAATCTTATTTCTATGGAATCCATTGGATGTTAGTACAGTGGTGAGAGTGTGTAGTTCTGGTTTTAGGTGTTGTTCGTCAGCTAAGCGTTTTGTTCTGGAGATGAGTGTCTTGGCTACAGAGTTGATCTGTGCTGGGTGGTGGTGTGAGAGAGCGGGCAGATACTGTGGTTGTGTTCTGTTTCTTCTGGTAGTGGTGTTCCTAGGGAGCAATGGATTCTTGTAGACTAGCCATCCAACAAGTGAAGGAAGGGAAGTTGGTTGTTAGCTTCTGTTCAATGGGAACTGTTATTTTGGGGTGTAGGCGTTGAGTGAGTGAGGAAGGTGTCCCGTTTCTTTCCCATGGGGGCCAGATTAGAAGTGTCGTCACATATCTGAGCCCGAGTTTGGGTTTGTGAGCCGATTTTTCAGAGGTGGGTTTCAAAGTAGTCCATGTAGAGGTTGGAAAATTGACAGGTGAGAGGGTGTCCATGGGTGTCCTCTGCAAGCTGTGTATTTTTGTACAATCTATGAAGTATGTGTTGGATAGGCAGGGTTGCGTCAGATCTAAGATGGTTTGGGGGGCTTATATTGTCTTGATCCCAACACCTACTGGAAAAAAACCACCAGATCCAAAATAAAAGCCTCCCCCATTAGCGAAGAGATCCAGCAAAGAATCATTCCCATAGAGAAATCATCCAGATGCCCCAAACTCTATGGTCTCCCCAAGATACACAAAGAAGGAACCCCACTCAGACCTATAGTCAGCTCCATAGGCTCACCTCTACAAAACCTAGCCAAATTCCTCGCCAAACAACTACAGCCCTATGCACAATCCATCACCTCACACGTAAAAAAACTCATTCCAGTTTATAGTGATCATAAAGAAACAAAACTTACAGCGCAGCGACCTACTAGTGAGGTTAGATGTCATATCCCTCTTCACCCAAGTGCCTATCAAAGAAGCCTTGACAGCTATTCAAAACAAATATAACCCCCCCAAACACATCTTAGATCTGATCAACCACTGCCTTAGGAGGGCACTGACTTTTCTAGGATGCCCTTTCTATGTTTCCTGGTAAAATACATGTGAAAATCCCATTGGAGGAAAATTCCACTTAGGATTAGGGATACGTCACCTTGAACTCCTAGAGCAAAATGGACATGGCCAACAAACTCGGAGTGCTTGGGTATGGTTAGGAGGGCACTGACTTTTCTAGGCCGCCCTATGTATGTTTCCTGGTAAAATACATGGGAAAATCCCATTGGAGGAAAATTCCACTTAGGGTTAGGGTTACGTCACCATGAACTCCTAGAGAAAAATGGACATCGCAAACAAACTCAGAGTGCTTGGGTATGGTTAGGAGGGCACTGACTTTTCTAGGCTGCCCTTTCTATGTTTCCTGGTAAAATACATGGGAAAATCCCATTGGAGGAAAATTCCACTTAGGGTTAGGGTTACGTCACCATGAACTCCTAGAGCAAAATGGACACCGCCAACGAACTCAGAGTGCTTGGGTATGGTTAAGAGGGCACTGATTTTTCTAGGCTGCCCTATCTTTGTTTCCTGGTAAAATACATGGGAAAATCCCATTGGAGGAAATTTCCACTTAGGGTTAGGGATACGTCACCATGAACTCCTAGAGCAAAATGGACATCGCCGACGAACTCCAAGTGCTTGGATATGGTTAGGAGGGCACTGACTTTTCTAGGCTGCCCTATCTATGTTTCCTGGTAAAATACATGGGAAAATCCCATTGGAGGAAAATTCAACTTAGGGTTAGGGTTATGTCACCATGAACTCCTAGAGCAAAATGGACACAGCCAATGAACTCAGGGTGCTTGGGTATGGATAAGAGGGCACTGATTTTTCTAGGCTGCCCTATCTACGTTTCCTGGTAAAATACATGGGAAAATCCCATTGGAGGAAAATTCCACTTAGGTTAGGGATACGTCACCATGAACTCCTAGAGCAAAATGGACATCGCCAACGAACTCCGAGTGCTTGGGTATGGTTAGGAGGGCACTGAATTTTCTAGGCTGCCCTATGTATGTTTCCTGGTAAAATACATGGGAAAATCCCATTGGAGGAAAATTCCACTTCGGGTTAGGGTTACGTCACCATGAAATCCTAGAGCAAATTGGACATCGCCAACGAACTCGGAGTGCTTGGGTATGGTTAGGAGGGCACTGACTTTTCTAGGTTGCCCTATCTATGTTTCCTGGTAAAATACATGGGAAAATCCCATTGGAGGAAAGTTCCATTTAGGGTTATGGTTATGTCACCATGAACTCCTAGAGCAAAATGGACACCGCCAACGAACTCAGAGT
The DNA here is from genome assembly GCF_016545835.1 of Crotalus tigris. Classification (NCBI taxonomy): domain Eukaryota; kingdom Metazoa; phylum Chordata; class Lepidosauria; order Squamata; family Viperidae; genus Crotalus; species Crotalus tigris. The sequence continues at coordinate 7,241 of NW_024100436.1, read as the reverse complement.
GCTTGGGTATGGTTAAGAGGGCACTGATTTTTCTAGGCTGCCCTATCTTTGTTTCCTGGTAAAATACATGGGAAAATCCCATTGGAGGAAATTTCCACTTAGGGTTAGGGATACGTCACCATGAACTCCTAGAGCAAAATGGACATCGCCAACAAACTCAGAGTGCTTGGGTATGGTTAGGAGGGCACTGACTTTTCTAGGCTGCCCTTTCTATGTTTCCTGGAAAAATACATGGGAAAATCCCATTGGAGGAAAATTCCACTTAGGGTTAGGGTTATGTCACCATGAACTCCTAGAGCAAAATGGACACAGCCAATGAACTCAGGGTGCTTGGGTATGGATAAGAGGGCACTGATTTTTCTAGGCTGCCCTATCTACGTTTCCTGGTAAAATACATGGGAAAATCCCATTGGAGGAAAATTCCACTTAGGTTAGGGATACGTCACCATGAACTCCTAGAGCAAAATGGACATCGCCAACGAACTCCGAGTGCTTGGGTATGGTTAGGAGGGCACTGAATTTTCTAGGCTGCCCTATGTATGTTTCCTGGTAAAATACATGGGAAAATCCCATTGGAGGAAAATTCCACTTCGGGTTAGGGTTACGTCACCATGAAATCCTAGAGCAAATTGGACATCGCCAACGAACTCGGAGTGCTTGGGTATGGTTAGGAGGGCACTGTCTTTTCTAGGTTGCCCTATCTATGTTTCCTGGTAAAATACATGGGAAAATCCCATTGGAGGAAAGTTCCATTTAGGGTTATGGTTATGTCACCATGAACTCCTAGAGCAAAATGGACATCGCCAACGAACACAGAGTTCTTGGGTATGGTTAGGAGAGCACTGACCTTTCTAGGCTGCCCTATCTATGTTTCCTGGAAAAATACATGGGAAAATCCCATTGGAGGAAAATTCCACTTAGGGTTAGGGTTACGTCATCATGAACTCCTAGAGCAAAATGGACATTGCCAATGAACTCAGAGTTCTTGGGTATGGTTAGGAGAGCACTGACCTTTCTAGGCTGCCCTATCTATGTTTCCTGGAAAAATACATGGGAAAATCCCATTGGAGAAAAATTCCACTTAGGGTTAGGGTTACGTCACCATGAACTCCTAGAGCAAAATGGACATCGCCAACGAACTCGTAGTGCTTGGGTATGGTTAAGAGGGTACTGATTTTTCTAGGCTGCCCCATCTATGTTTCCTGGTAAAACACATGGGAAAATCCCATTGGAGGAAAATTCCACTTATGGTTAGGGTTACGTCACCATGAACTCCTAGAGCAAATTGGACATCGCCAACGAACTCGGAGTGCTTGGGTATGGTTAGGAGGGCACTGACTTTTCTAGGTTGCCCTATCTATGTTTCCTGGAAAAATACATGGGAAAATCCCATTGGAGGAAATTTCCACTAAGGGTTAGGGATACGTCACCATGAACTCCTAGAGCAAAATGGACATCGCTAACGAACTCCAAGTGCTTGGTATGGTTAGGAGGGCACTGATTTTTCTAGGCTAACCTATGTATGTTTCCTGGTAAAATACATGGGAAAATCCCATTGGAGGAAAATTCCACTTAGGGTTAGGGTTACGTCACCTTGAACTCCTAGAGCAAAATGTACATCGCCAACGAACTCAGAGTGCTGGGGTATGGTTTAGTAGGGCACTGATTTTCTAGCTGCCCTATCTATGTTTTCCTGGTAAAATACATGGGAAAATCCCATTGAAAAACATTCCACGTAGAGTTAGGGTTAACGTCACATGACTCCTAGAGCAAAATGACATGCCAACAAACTCGAGTGCTTCGGTATGGTTAGGAGTTCCTGCACTTTTCTAGGCTGCCCTATCTATGTTTCCTCCTGGTAAATATACATGGACAAATCCTTGAGGAAATGTCCACTTAGGGTTAGGATTACTCTCCAAGAACTCCTAAGGCAAATGGACATCCCAACGACTCATAGTTCTTGGTGGATGGTCAGGAGAGCACTGACCTTCTAGGTTTCCAATTCTATGTTTCCTGGAAAAATCCATGGATCAATCCCATTGGAAAATTCCACTTAGGGTTGGGGTTAGGTCACCATGACCTCATAGAGCAAAATGGACAGTGCCATCAAACTCGGAGTGCTTCGGTATTTTTAAGAGGGCATTTAAATTTCTAGGCTGCCCTATCTATGTTTCCTGGTAAAATACATGGGAAAATCCCACTGGAGGAAAATTCCACTTAGGGTTAGGGTTACGTCACCTTGAAATCCTAGAGCAAAATGGACATCGCCAACAAACTCGGAGTGCTTGGGTATGGTTAGGAGGGCACTGACTTTTCTATGCTGCCCTATCTATGTTTCCTGGTAAAATACATGGGAAAATCCCATTGGAGGAAAGTTCCACTTAGGGTTAGGATTACGTCACCAAGAACTCCTAGAGCAAAATGGACATCGCCAACAAACTCGGAGTTCTTGGGTATGGTTAGGAGGGCACTAATATTTCTCGGCTGCCCTATCAATGTTTCCTGGTAAAATGCATGGGAAAATCCCACTGGAGGAAAATTACACTTAGGGTTAGGGTTATGTCACCTTGAACTCCTAGAGCAAAATGGACATCGCCAACAAACTCGGAGTGCTTGGGTATGGTTAGGAGGGCACTGACTTTTCTCGGCCGCCCTATATATGTTTCCTGGTAAAATATATGGGAAAATCCCATTGTAAGAAAATTCCACTTAGGATTAGGGATACGTCACCTTGAACTCCTAGAGCAAAATGGACATGGCCAACAAACTCGGAGTGCTTGGGTATGGTTAGGAGGGCACTGACTTTTCTAGGCTGCGCTATCTATATTTCCTGGTAAAATACATGGGAAAATCCCATTGGAGGAAAATTCCACTTAGGGTTAGGGTTACGTCACCATGAACTCCTAGAGCAAAATGGACATCGCAAACAAACTCAGAGTGCTTGGGTATGGTTAGGAGGGCACTGACTTTTCTAGGCTGCCCTTTCTATGTTTCCTGGTAAAATACATGGGAAAATCCCATTGGAGGAAAATTCCACTTAGGGTTAGGGTTACGTCACCATGAACTCCTAGAGCAAAATGGACACCGCCAACGAACTCAGAGTGCTTGGGTATGGTTAAGAGGGCACTGATTTTTCTAGGCAGCCCTATCTTTGTTTCCTGGTAAAATACATGGGAAAATCCCATTGGAGGAAATTTCCACTTAGGGTTAGGGATACGTCACCATGAACTCCTGAGCAAAATGGACATCGCCAACAAACTCAGAGTGCTTGGGTATGGTTAGGAGGGCACTGACTTTTCTAGGCTGCCGTTTCTATGTTTCCTGAAAAAATACATGGGAAAAAATCCCATTTGTAGGAGAAATGCCACTTAGGGGTTAGGGTTCATGTCAACCATGAAACTCCTAGAGGCAAACATGGACACAACAGCCAATGAACTCAGGGTGGGCTTGAGGTATGGATAGAGGGCACTGATTTTTCTATGGCTGCCCTATCTACGTTTTTTTCCTGGTAATAATACATGGGGAAAAATTCCCATTGGAGAAAGTTTTCCCCTTAGGGTTGTATTGTTATGTTCCCATGAACTCCTAAGCAAATGGACATGGCCGACATAACTCGGAGTGCTTTTGGGATGGTTAGGAGGGGCAACGGAATTTTTCTAGGCTGCCCTATGTATGTTTCCTGTAAGATACATGGGAAAATCCCATTGGGAGGAAAATTCCCTTAGGGTTAGGGTTACGTCACCATTGAAATCACTAGTATCAATTGGACATCGCCAACGAACTCTGAGTGCTTGGGTATGGTTAGGAGGGCACTGATTTTTCTAGGCTGCCCTATCTATGTTTCCTGGTAAAATACATGGGAAAATCCCATTGGAGGAAAGTTCCACTTAGGGTTATGGTTATGTCACCATGAACTCCTAGAGCAAAATGGACATCGCCAACGAACACAGAGATCTTGGGTATGGTTAGGAGAGCACTGACCTTTCTAGGCTGCCCTATCTATGTTTCCTGGAAAAATACATGGGAAAATCCCATTGGATGAAAATTCCACTTAGGGTTGGTTACGTCACCATGAACTCCTAGAGCAAAATGGACATTGCCATGAACCTCGAGTGCTTGGGTATAGTTAGGAGGGCACTGACCTTTTCAGCCTGCCCTATCTATATTTCCTGGTAAAATACATGGGAAAAATCCCATTTAGGAAAATTCCACTTAGGGGTAGGGTTAGGTCACCATGAAGTCGTAGAGCAAAATGGACATAGCCAACAAACTCAGAGTGCTTGGGTATGGTTAGGAGGGCACTGACATTTCTAGGCTGCCCTTTCTATGTTTCCTGGAAAAATACATGGGAAAATCCCATTGGAGGAAAATTCCACTTAGGGTTATGGTTATGTCACCATGAACTCCTAGAGCAAAATGACACCAGCCAACAGACTCAGGGTGCTTGTGTATGGATAAGGAGGGCACTGATTTTTCTAGGCTGCCCTATCTACGTTTCCTGGTAAAATACATGGGAAAATCCCATTGGAGGAAAATTCCACTTAGGTTAGGGATACGTCACCATGAACTCCTAGAGCAAAATTGACATTGCCAACGAACTCCGAGTGCTTGGGTATGGTTAGTAGGGCACTGAATTTTCTAGGCTGCCCTATGTATGTTTCCTGGTAAAATACATGGGAAAATCCCATTGGAGGAAAGTTCCACTTAGGGTTATGGTTATGTCACCATGAACTCCTAGAGCAAATTGGACATCGCCAACGAACTCGGAGTGCTTGGGTATGGTTAGGAGGGCACTGACTTTTCTAGGTTGCCCTATCTATGTTTCCTGGAAAAATACATGGGACAATCCCATTGGAGGAAAATTCCACTTAGGGTTAGGGTTACGTCATCATGAACTCCTAGAGCAAAATGGACATTGCCAATGAACTCAGAGTTCTTGGGTATGGTTAGGAGAGCACTGACCTTTCTAGGCTGCCCTATCTATGTTTCCTGGAAAAATACATGGGAAAATCCCATTGGAGAAAAATTCCACTTAGAGTTAGGGTTACGTCACCATGAACTCCTAGAGCAAAATGGACATCGCCAACGAACTCGTAGTGCTTGGGTATGGTTAGGAGGGCACTGACTTTTCTAGGCTGCCCTATCTATGTTTCCTGGTAAAATACATGGGAAAATCCCATTGGAGGAAAGTTCCACTTAGGGTTATGGTTATGTCACCATGAACTCCTAGAGCAAAATGGACATCGCCAACGAACTCAGAGTTCTTGGGTATGGCTAGGAGAGCACTGACCTTTCTAGGCTGCCCTATCTATGTTTCCTGGAAAAATACATGGGACAATCCCATTGGAGGAAAATTCCACTTAGGGTTAGGGTTACATCACCATGAACTCCTAGAGCAAAATGGACATCGCCAACGAATTCGTAGTGCTTGGGTATGGTTAGGAGGGCACTGACTTTTCTAGGCTGCCCTATCTATGTTTCCTGGTAAAATACATGGGAAAATCCCATTGGAGGAAAGTTCCACTTAGGGTTATGGTTATGTCACCATGAACTCTAGGAGCAAAATGGACATCGCCAACGAACTCAGAGTTCTTGGGTATGGTTAGGAGAGCACGGACCTTTCTAGGCTGCCCTATCTATGTTTCCTGGAAAAATACATGGGACAATCCCATTGGAGGAAAATTCCACTTAGGGTTAGGGTTACGTCACCATGAACTCCTAGAGCAAAATGGACATCGACAACGAACTCGTAGTGCTTGGGTATGGTTAAGAGGGCACTGATTTTTCTAGGCTGCCCTATCTATGTTTCCTGGTAAAATACATGGGAAAATCCCATTGGAGGAAAATTCCACTTAGGGTTAGGGTTACGTCACCTTGAACTCCTAGAGCAAAATGGACATCGCCAACAAACTCGGAGTGCTTGGGTATGGTTAGGAGGGCACTGATATTTCTAGGCTGCCCTATCTATGTTTCCTGGTAAAATACATGGGAAAATCCCATTGGAGGAAATTTCCACAAAGGGTTAGGGATACGTCACCATGAACTCCTAGAGCAAAATGGACATCGCCAACGAACTCCAAGTGCTTGGGTATGGTTAGGAGGGCACTGATTTTTCTAGGCTAACCTATGTATGTTTCCTGGTAAAATACATGGGAAAATCCCATTGGAGGGAAAATTTCCACTTATAGGGTTAGGGATATGTCACCGTGAACTCCTAGAGCAAAATGGACATCGCCAACGAACTCGGATGTGCTTGGGTATGGTTAGGAGAGCACTGACCTTTCTAGGCTGCCCTATCTTATTTTTCCTGGTAAAATACATGGGAAAATCCCATTGGAGGAAAATTCCACTTAGGGTTAGGGTTACGTCACCATGAACTCCTCGAGCAAAATGGACATCGCCAACAAACTCGGAGTGCTTGGGTATGGTTAGGAGGGCACTGACTTTTCTAGGCTGCCCTATGTATGTTTCCTGGTAAAATACATGGGAAAATCCCATTGGAGGAAAATTCTGTCAGAATACAGCTGGAAGGGACCCTCGGAGGTCTTCTTAGTCCAGCCGCCTGCTGAAGCAGAGACCCTACGTGAATTTTCCTCAACGAGGCCTATTAATAAGGTGTTAATACCGTTAATAAAGATAGAAGAATACCGTCATTTTAAAAGCCATTAAAAAGGTTTATTTCTTTTGTTGTTGTTGTTAATTGCGAGTAGTTGTCTGAACCCATCGCGACGCGTTGGACAATGTCTCCTCCAGGTCTTCCTGTCTCTACCATCTCTGGGAGTCCATTTAAAGTTTCAAACCTAATGCTTCAGTGACTCCATCCAACAACCCTCATCTCTGTCGTCACCTTATTATTGCCCTCAATACTTTCCCAGATTAGGCGCTTCACGCCCAGTGAGTCTTTACCATTTCATTATGTGGCAAAGTATTTGAGTTTCAACTTCAGGATCTGGCCTTCTAAAGAGCAGTCGGGGTTGATCTCTTCTAGGACTGACCGGTTTGAACGCCTTGCAGTCCAAGGGACTCGCAAGAGTCTTCTCCAACACCATAGTTCGAAGGCCTCCATTCTTTGGCGCTCAGCCGTTCTTATGGTCCAACTTTCACGGCCATACATTGCAACTGGGCAGACCATGGCCTGGACTATACGCACTTTTCTTGGCAGGGTGATGTCTCTGCTTTTTAGTACGCTGTCTAGATTTGCCATAGCTGTCCTTCCCAGGAGCAAGCGTCTTTTAATTTCT
>NW_024100435.1:0-10713 GCF_016545835.1 Crotalus tigris | reverse complement strand
CTTAGAATAAAATTTTAATGGAACCTGAGGTAATCTCAGCCATGTCTTTTTTAAAGGGACCAAACCAGCAAAGGTGAATAGGAGTTAAAATTAGCTTGAAAGGTAAAATTATCTCAGGAACTGACTTTCCTCTTAGGAATAAAGTGAATTCCTGGGGTAATTTTAGCCAAGAATTTAAGTTCTTAAATTCTTAAAGGTGAATAGGAGTTAAAATTAGCTTTAAAGGTAAAATTATCTCAGGAATTGATTTTGCTTTCAGGAATAAAGTAATTTTTTTGGAATCTGAGGTAATTTTAATCAACGCACAAGCCCCTAAAAGTAAAATATATAATAATAATAAAGTTGGAAGGGATCTTAGAGGTCATCTAGTCCAACCCTCTGCTCAGGCAGGGAAACCCTTTAGTTTAACAAGTTAACAAGACAAGAAACTAGCGCAGGGGTAGGCAGCCTTGGCTCTTTTATAACTTGTGAACTTCAACTCCCAGAATTCCTGATCCAGCATGGCTCAGCTTGGAAACTTCCCTTTCCCCTCAACATGGCTGGCTCAGGAATTTTGGGAATTGAAGTCCAAGGGTCTTCAAATGTGGCCCTTTTATGACTTCTGTATTTCAATTCCCAGAATTCCTCAGCCAGCGTGCCTGGCTGAGGAATTCTGGGAGCTGAAGTCCTGGGGTCTATTTGTGGACTTCAACTCCCAGAATTCCTCAGCTAGCGTGCCTGGCTGAGGAATTCTGGGAGTTGAAGTCCAGGGGTCTTCAAACATGGCCCTTTTATGACTTGTGGACTTCAACTCCCAGAATTCCTCAGCCAGCGGGCCAATCCACAAGTCATAAAAGGGTTAAGTTTGAAGACCTCTGCCTTAAAAGAAGCAAAACCTGTAGAAAACAGGCTAGTGGCTTAAGGGAGCAATGTTACAAGTTATTGTATCTTGCCTTCTTTCACAAGTAGGATAAAACACATAAAACCCCTTTGACTGATTGCTTTTCTAACCTCTGAACATCCATGGTCATTTGGTGATGTTGATTTTTTTTTTTTTTAATTTCAAAGGCATGAATCCATGTAGACGAAGAAGAAGACATCAACAGTAAGACAGATGGTTTAATTCACTCTCCAGTGTATTATGAAAGTGAGGAAGCCTGGCAGATACTGTTTGCAACATGTTAACTACTGCAAAAATCTTTGGGTCTTGCTAAAGTTTATCTTAAGACTTGCTTTAGCAAAGTTTTTTTTTAAACATTACAAAGTATCAAGGGTAAAAAGAGCAGTCATAAGTGTGACAAACATGCCTAAAAAGTAGCAAAAAAATTTCTGACCCAAGACAATTTTAGCTATTGGCTGTAGATCTTAGAATCAGACAGATACCAGCCTCCTCCAGTACCTGAGGACTCCCTCAGTGAGACTCAAGCCGGAAGGGAATCCTTTGGGATCACCTCCCTCCCACCTTCACACCCTTGGAAATAATGCCAATACCAGCCAGACTTCTTAGAGGCAAAAGTAAACCTGGTGATGCATTTTAATATGAGAAATACCAATAAAGAAGAATATTTGTGGTTAACAGTTGAAATGAGGTGTCTTTGGTGCTCTCTGAGCTTGGCGGTTTTCTTGTAGACCAAGCATGTCCAAACTCGTGACGTCATGTGATGTCATGCAACGCATCGGGCTGGTTTTGCCCTTGCCAGCAATGGGGTGGGCGTGGCTTCCACGTGACCTGTCCGGTCCATGGGCCGGCAATTTGACACCCCTGTTGTAGTGCAGTTTGTTCCCAGTTTATGTTCTAGTGCAGTGGTGGCGAACCTATGGTACTCGGAGCCCTCTCTGTGCTGTTGCCCCAGCCTTGCCTCCCCCTGCGACCCCCTCCTCTCCAGCAGCTCCCCTGAAGGAGACTCGCCCTCGAGCATGGCCCACACGGAGCAGCGCAGCCAAGGACATGGCAGCCAGGCAGCCTAGACAAGACTCTGCCCTCACACCCCATCATGCAGTTGATGCTGCAGGGCGCGGGCAGAGGGCGTGGCTGCCATAGTGCTGCTGGGCTGCCTGGGCAATCTGCGGAGGGCCATGGAGGTGGTAAGTGGTCCTGTGGGCGGGGTGGGTGGGGGGTGGGAGATGGAGGGGTGGAGCGGGGTCGGGGCAAGTTTTTGGGCACTCGGTCTCTAAAAGGTTCGCCATCACTGTTCTAGTGGCTCCTTTCAGTGTTAGCGAAAATGGTCTTGGAGGTTGTTTGTTGCGCTATGTGTTGTTAGCTTCTTTGGCAGCTCCTTGATTAGGGTATTGTTTACTTCTTGATTGTTGGTCTGGAAATTTAGCCTTGGCAATGGTTCATAGAACCAAAAAGAAAACATCAATGGCCCTTTTTAATGTTAGGTTGGCCATTGATCTGTAAAAGATGTTATAGTTTTGTAGCTTTGCAGACTGAGCAGAGGAAGTGCACTCTTCTACCAAATATTCTTCGAAAGAGACAACGTTGCTGGGCACGACTGAGGAAGAAACAAAGGAGAAAGAAGAAAAAAGAAGAAAAAAAGAGCAAGAAAATGTCTCCAGCGCAAGCCCTCTTAGTCTTCGGCTGTGATGGCACCCTCTACGCTGAGAGGTATGTTTAGTTGAGTCTTATATTCTTTAAAGCTTTAGGACAGGGGTCTCCAAACCTGGCCCTTTTATGACTTGTGGACTTCAACTCCCAGAATTCCTCAGCCAGCGTGCTGGGAGTTGAAGTCCACAAGTCATAAAAGGGCCAGGTTTGGAGACCCTTGCTTTAGGATATAGAGGGAGGTGGATGGTCTTTCAGTAATTATGCCTAGGTAAGCAAGGGTAACCCCTGTGTCTGGGGTAATAGTAACCACTGTGTATTGTGCATTCTTAGGAGTAAAACCCCAGTTCCAACTGAAGTAATGTTGACTTTCAAGGCACGAATCCAAAATGACCTGTAGACGAAGAAGAAGACATCAACAGTAAGACAGATGGTTTAATTCACTCTTCGGTGTATCATGAAATTGAGGAAGCCTGGCCAGTACTGTTTGGGCCTTGCTGAAATTTACCCTAAGGCAGTGGTGATGAACCTATGGCACGTGGGACAGAGGTGGCACTCAGAGCCCTCTCTATGGGCACGCGCGCCTTCGCCCCAGCCCCACCTCCCCCCGCGGCCCCCTCTTCTCCAGCAGACCCCCGGAGGAGAATCACCCCTGGGTGTGGCCCGTGCGCAGCAGCCCAGCCAAGGACATGGCAGCCGGGCAGTGGGGACAAGACTCCGCCCTCGCACCCTGTCGCATGCAGATGATGCTGTGGGGCGCAGGCAGAAGGCGTGGCTGCCATGGCACTGCAGGACCACCTGGGAGATCTGCGACGGGCCATGGAGGCGGTAGGTGGCCCTGCGGGATGGCAGAGCGGGATGGGGAGGCGGGCGGGCGAGAGCTGGGGCAGGGCGGCTTTTGGACACTCTAAAAGATCTAAAAGGTTCGCCATCACTGCCCTAAGGCTTGCTTTAGCAGTTTTTTAAAAAAATGGTCTTGGAGGTTCTTTGTTGTGCTATTTGTTGTTAGCGTCTTTGGCAGTTCCTTGATTAGGACATTGTTTACTTCTTGATTGCTGGTCTGATGTTAATCATAGTGTTAATCTATGCATATCTCAGTGTGGATTGCTGGTGAAGAGGTGTTGTCTTTTTTGCAAAGTGGGTACATATTGTTTCTGTCTGTCTATTCATGGCTAATTTGTCAGAGTGACAGGCTCCTAGAAATTTATTAATGTTTTTGGACATTGCTTGGTCTACGACAGGGGTAGGCAACCTTGGCTCTTTTATGACTCGTGTACTTCAACTCCCAGAATTCCTGAGCCAGAATGGCTGGCTCAGGAATTCTGGGAGTTGAAGTCCACGAGTCATAAAAGAGCCAAGGTTGCCTATCCCTGGTCTAGGATAGTCAGTTTCCCAACTGTAACTATGGTTAGGTCTTTGAATTTATTGTGAAATTAAAGAGTTTTCATTATATATTCTGGCTGCTACCTGGTATTATGATTGATATTTGATTTCACACCTTTCTTCCCTAGCATAATTTTAGCCATGGTGATGGTTCTTAGAACCAGAAAGGAAACCTCAGCGGTCCATTTAAATGATCAGTGTGGCTGGTGATTAATAATAGATTTTATAGATTTGTGCCTGGCATAATTCTAGCCAATGGTGATGGTTCTTAGAACCAGAAAGAAAACCTCAATGGCCCTTCTTAATGCTAGGTGTGGCTGTTGATCTATAATAGATTTTATAGTTTTCTGGCTGGCATTATTTTAGCCATGACGATGGTTCTTAGAACCAGAAAGGAAACCTCAATGGCCCCTTTCTAATGCTAGGTGTGGCCGTTGATCTATAAAAGATTTTATAGTTTCCTAGCTTTGCAGATTGAGCGGAGGAACAAGTTGCGCTCTTCTGCCAAATGTTCCTCGAAAGAGACGACGCATGCTGGGCATGGCAGAGGAAGAAACCAAAGAGAAAGAAGAAGAAAGAAAGTAGAACCAAGATAGCAAGAAAATGTCTCCAGCTCAAGCCTTTGGCTGTGATGGCACCTCCTACACTGTGAGGTAAGTTTAGTTGAGTCTTGTATTCTTCAAAGTCTCAGGGTATGGAGGGAGGCGGATGATCCGTTATGCCAGGGGTCCCCAACCCCTGGTCGGTGGACCATCACTGGTCCGCAGCATGCCAGCAAGTGGGCCACACAAATAAGCAAAGCTCCATCCTCAAGATTCAGGCAGTATTCAAAACCACACCCCCTCTGGTCCACAGAAAACCTTTCTCCACGGCACCGGTCCTTGGTGCCCAAAAGGTTGGGAACCTCTGCATTATGCCTAGATAAGGAATGGTAACACCTGCATCTGAGCTAATAGTAACCATTGTGTATTGTGCATTCTTAGGAGTAAAACTCCAGGGGCAGCTGATGTAACATTGATATTTTTTTTTAATCTCAAAGGCGTCTACTATACCATCTTAGAAAACAGAAGACACAGTTGTCAGCCTGCAGTGTTGATGGTGAAAATGGAGGAAGAAGGAATGGAATATGGTCTCCATCAAGAATGCTACTTCACCAACTCAATCACAACTGAGCTGTAGATAATAAAGTTTTAAATGTTTGTTGCCAGGCATAAATTTAGCCATGGCGATGGTTCTTAGAACTGGGGGGGGGGGGACTCTCAATGGCCCCTTTTAAAGCTAGGCATGGCTGTTGATAGATTATAGACTTTATGGTTTTCTTGCCTGGCATACTTTTTAGCCATGGCAATGGTTTTCAGAACCTGAAATAAATCCTCAACAGCCCTTTTCTAATGCTCGGTGTGGCTGTTGATCTACAAAAGATTTTATAGTTTTTTTAGTTTTGCAGTCTGAGTGGAGAAACAAGTGCACTCTTGCTGACAAATGTTCTTCGAAAGGGACAACCCTTGCTGTGCACAGCAGAGGAAGAAACAAAAGCAAAGAAAGAAAAAAGAAGACCAAGACAGCAAGAAAATATCTCCAGCTCAAGCCCTATTACCCTTTGGCTGTAAGGGCGCCTCCTACGCTGTGAGATAAGTTTAATTTAGTCTTGTATTCTTCAAAGGATATGGAGGGAGGTGGGTGGTCTTCCCTACTTCTTGATCTGTTGTGCCAGGGCTCCCCAATCCCTGGTCTGTGGACCAGCACCGGACTGCAGCATGCCAGCAAGTGGGCCACACAAACAAGCAAAGCTCCATCCTCAAGATGCAGGTATTCAACACCCCCCCCCCTCTGGTCCGCGGAAACCCTTTATCCACGGCACCATTCCCTAGTGCCCAAACAGTTGGGAACCTCTGCATTATACCTAGATAGGAAACGGTAACACCTGCATCTGAGGTAATAGTAACCACTATACTTTGTGCATTCTTAGGAGTAAAACTCCAGGGGCAACTGAAGTAATACTATTTTTTTTAACTCAAAGGCTTCTACTACACCATCTTAGAAGATAGAAGACTCAGCTGCCAGCCTGCAGTGTTGATGGTGAAAATGGAGGAAGAAGGAATAGAACACAAGAATGAATATGGTCTCCATCAAGAATGCTACTTCACCAACTCAATCACAACTGAATTGTAGATAATAAAGTTTTAAATGTTTGTTGCCAGGCGTAAATTTAGCCATGGCAATGGTTCTTAGAACTGGGGGGGGGAACTCTCAATGGCCCCTTTTAAAGCTAGGCATGGCTGTTGATAGATTATAAACTTTATGGTTTTCTTGCCTGGCATAATTTTAGCCATGGTAATGGTTTTCAGAACCTGAAATAAAACCTCAACAGTCCTTTTCTAATGCTAGGTGTGGCTGTTGATCTATAAAAGATTTTATAGTTTTTTTAGCTTTGCAGACTGAGTGGAGAGCAAGTGCACTCTTGCTGACAAATGTTCCTCAAAAGAGACAACCCTTGCAGTGCACAGCAGAAGAAGAAACAAAAGCGAAGAAAGAAAAAAGAAGACCAAGACAGCAAGAAAATGTCTCCAGCTCAAGCCCTATTAGCCTTTGGCTGTGATGGAGCCTCCTACACTGTGTGGTAAGTTTAGTTGAGTCTTGTATTCTTCAAAGACTTAGGATATGGAGGGAGGTGGGTGGTCTTCCACTACTTGTTGATCTGTTATGCCAGGGGTCCTCAACCCTCAGTCTGTGGACCAGCACTGGACCGCACCATGCCACCAAGCAGGCCACACAAATAAGCAAACTCCATCCTCAGGATGCAGGTATTCAAAACCATACCCCCTCTGGTCCGCGGAAACCCTTTATCCATGGCACCATTCCCTGGTGCCCAAATGGTTGGGAACCTCTGCATTATGCCTAGATAAGGAAAGGTAACACTTGCACTTGAGGTAATAGTAACCACTGTACTTTGTGCATTCTTCGGAGTAAAACTCCAGGGGCAGCTGAAGTAATACTATTTTTTTTAACTCAAAGACTTCTGCTACACCATCTTAGAAGACAGAAGATGAAAATGGAGGAAGAAGGAATGGAACGCAAGAATGAATATCAAGAATGCTACTTCACCACATAAATCAAAACTGAACTGTAGATAATAGATTTAATACCTTTCTTGCCAGCTGTAAATTTAGCCACGGCAATGGTTTTTAGAACCAGAAAGGAAACTTCCCCAACAGCCCTTTTAAATGCTAGACACAGCTGTTGATTGATTATAGATTTTACAGTTTTCTGCCTGGCGTAATTCTAGCCACGGTGATGGTTCTTAGAACCAGAAAGGAAATTACAACGGCCTTTTTAAATGACCAATGTGGCTGTTGATTGATTATAGATTTTATAGTTTTCTGCCTGGCATAATTCTGGCCATGGCGATGATTCTTAGAACCAGAAAGAAAGTTTCAATGGACCTTTTAATTCTAGGTGTGGCCATTGATTGATAATAGATTTTATAGTTTTCTGCCTGGTGTAAATTTAGCCATGGCTATGGTTCTTAGAACCAGAAAGAAAACCTCTCAGTGGCCCATTTAAATGACCAACGTGGCCAGTGATTAATCATAGATTTTATAGTTTTCTGCCTGGCGTAATTTTAGCCATGGCGATCGATCTTAGAATCAGAAAAAAAGTTTCAATGGACCTTTTTAATTCTAAGTGTGGCCATTGATGGATAATAGATTTTATACCTTTCTTGCCTGGCATAATTCTAGCCATGGCGATGGTTCTTAGAACCAAAAGAAAACCTCAATGGCCCTTTTTAATGCTAGGTGTGGCTGTTGATCAATTATAGATTTTATACCTTTCTTGCCTGGCATAATTCTGGCCATGGCGATGGTTCTTAGAACCAGAAAGAAAGCCTCAACGGCCCTTTTTAATGCTAAGTGTGGCCGTTGATCTATAAAAGCTTTTGTAGCTTTAGAGTCCCTGAGATCGAGGGGAGGAACATTTGCACGCCTGTTGCCAAATGTTCCTCAGAAGAGACACGGAGGAAGAAACAAAGCCGAAGAAAGAAAAAAGAAGAACCAAGACAGCAAGAAAATGTCTCCAGTTCAAGCCCTATTAGCCTTTGGCTGTGATGGCGCATCCTACGCTGTGAGGTAAGTTGTATTCTTCAAAGTTTTATGATATGGAGGGAGGTCAATGGTCCCCCCCGAAAAAAATTGATGGTCCATTCTTCCTAGGTAAGAAGGGGTAACACCTGCATCTGAGGTAATAGTAACCACAGTGTATTGTGCCTTCTTAGGTGTAAAACCTCAGTGGCAGCTGAAGTAACGTTGATTTTTTTTTTATTTCAAAGGCATGTACTACAGCATCTTAGAAGACAGAAGACTCAGCTTTGGATGGTAAAAGTACAAGAAGAAGGAATGGAAATCAAGAATGAATACGATCTTGTAGATAGTTGATTTTATATCTTCTTGCCTGGCATAAATTAAGCCCTGGCAACGGTTCTTAGAACCAGAAAGAAAGTTTCAATGGACCTTTTAATTCTAGGTGTGGCCATTGATTGATAATAGATTTTATAGTTTTCTGCCTGTGTAAATTTAGCCATGGCTATGGTTCTTAGCAACCAGAAAGAAAAACTCTCAGTGGCCGATTTTAAATGACAACGTGGCCAGTGATTAATCATGATTTGATAGTTTTCTGCCTGGCGTAAGTTTATCCATGGCGATCGACCTTAGAATCAGAAAAAAAGTTTCAATGGACCTTTTTAATTCTAAGTGTGGCCATTGATGGATAATAGATTTTAAACCTTTCTTGCCTGGCATAATTCTAGCCATGGCGATGGTTCTTAGAACCAAAAGAAAACCTCAATGGCCCTTTTTAATGCTAGGTGTGGCTGTTGATCAACAATTATAGATTTTATACCTTTCGTGCCTGGCATAATTCTAGCCATGGCGATGGTTCTTAGAACCAGAAAGAAAGCCTCAACGCCCTTTTTAATGCTAGGTCTGGCCGTTGATCTAGAAAAGATTTTATAGCTTTAGAGTCCCTGAGATTGAGGGGAGGAACATTTGCACGCCTGTTGCCAAATGTTCCTCAGAAGAGACACGGAGGAAGAAACAAAGCCGAAGAAAGAAAAAAGAAGAACCAAGACAGCAAGAAAATGTCTCCAGTTCAAGCCCTATTAGCCTTGGGCTGTGATGGCGCATCCTACGCTGTGAGGTAAGTTGTATTCTTCAAAGTTTTATGATATGGAGGGAGGTCAATGGTCCCCCCGAAAAAAATTGATGGTCCATTCTTCCTAGGTAAGAAGGGGTAACACCTGCATCTGAGGTAATAGTAACCACAGTGTATTGTGCCTTCTTAGGTGTAAAACCTCAGTGGCAGCTGAAGTAACGTTGATTTTTTTTTTTTATTTCAAAGGCATGTACTACAGCATCTTAGAAGACAGAAGACTCAGCTTTGGATGGTAAAAGTACAAGAAGAAGGACTGGAAATCAAGAATGAATACGATCTTGTAGATAGTTCATTTTATATCTTTCTTGCCTGGCATAAATTAAGCCCTGGCAATGGTTCTTAGAACCAGAAAGAAAGTTTCAATGGACCTTCTAATTCTAGGTGTGGCCATTGATTGATAATAGATTTTATAGTTTTCTGCCTAGTGTAAATTTAGGCATGGCTATGGTTCTTAGAACCAGAAAGAAAACCTCTCAGTGGCCCATTTAAATGACCAACGTGGCCAGTGATTAATCATAGATTTTATAGTTTTCTGCCTGGCGTAATTTTAGCCATGGCGATCGATCTTAGAACCAGAAAGGAAACCTCTCAATGGACCTTTTTAATTCTAAGTGTGGCCATTGATGGATAATAGATTTTATACCTTTCTTGCCTGGCATAATTCTAGCCATGGCGATGGTTCTTAGAACCAGAAAGCAAGCCTCAACGGCCCTTTTTAATGCTATGTGTGGCCGTTGATCTATAAAAGATTTTGTAGCTTTAGAGTCCCTGAGATCGAGGGGAGGCACAGTGCACGCCTGTTGCCAAATGGTCCTCAGAAGAGACACGGAGAAGAAACCCAAAGCCGACGAAAGAAAAAAAGAAGAACAAGAAGCAAGAAAATGTCTACAGTTCAAGCCTATTAGCATTAGGCTGTGGGAATGGCCATCCACGCTTGAGGTAAGTTGATATTCTTCAAAGTTTTATGATATGGAGGGAGGTCAATGGTCCCCCCGAAAAAAATTGATGGTCCATTCTTCCTAGGTAAGAAGGGGTAACACCTGCCTCTGAGGTAATAGTAACCACAGTGTATTGTGCCTTCTTAGGTGTAAAACCTCAGTGGCAGCTGAAGTAACGTTGATTTTTTTTTTTTATTTCAAAGGCATGTACTACAGCATCTTAGAAGACAGAAGACTCAGCTTTGGATGGTAAAAGTACAAGAAGAAGGAAGGGAAATCAAGAATGAATACGATCTTGTAGATAGTTCATTTTATATCTTTCTTGCCTGGCATAAATTAAGCCCTGGCAATGGTTCTTAGAACCAGAAAGAAAGTTTCAATGGACCTTTTAATTCTAGGTGTGGCCATTGATTGATAATAGATTTTATAGTTTTCTGCCTAGTGTAAATTTAGGCATGGCTATGGTTCTTAGAACCAGAAAGAAAACCTCTCAGTGGCCCATTTAAATGACCAACGTGGCCAGTGATTAATCATAGATTTTATAGTTTTCTGCCTGGCGTAATTTTAGCCATGGCGATCGATCTTAGAATCAGAAAAAAAGTGTCAATGGACCTTTTTAATTCTAAGTGTGGCCATTGATGGATAATAGATTTTATACCT
>NW_024100434.1:0-51462 GCF_016545835.1 Crotalus tigris | reverse complement strand
GAGACAGACCCTAACAGTGTGGAAGACTGCTGTTGTGTCTGCCTGATCCTTATCCTCTTCGATAGGTTACACATAGCGAACTCCCTGAACCGTTCATGAAACGATTTAGCCTCCAGCTCTTAAATCATCTTTGTTGCTCTTCTCTTCAAACTTTCTGCAGTCTCAGCAACATTTTCTATCCCACCAGTGTGATATAATGCGGTACCAGCACTTCTGGCTACCTTGAAACTGCCCCTCTTTTATTGCTGCCTAAGACTGCTTTGGCCTATGTTGACATCTGCAGCACACTTCTGGCTGATCCTTAAGTGGTTTTCCTCTAGATCCATCTCACAGCTATCCCTGCTGAGCCAGGTACCGCCCATTCTGTGCCTGTGCAATTGATTTTCCTGCCTAAAGAAGAACTGTACTTTTCTCACCAATGAACTGCATCTTGTTAGATGGGCCCAATGTTCACGTCTGTCAAGATCCTCCTGGATATTGAGCCTATCTTCCAACAATCTTGATGTCCTCTGCACATTTGATGAGTTCCCCTTCTATCCCCTCATCTAGATCATTGATGAAGATGTGGAAGAGTCCTAGGCCGAAGGCAGATCCCTGAGCTACCCCACTGAATGCTTCGCCCCATGTAGATGTACCAGTAGCTCCATTAAGGAATAAACACTGGGTGCGGCTAGTCAGCCCCCTGAGGACCCACCACTTGATTCTCTATTCCAGGATTTTCCCAGGAATTGATGTCAAGCTCTTTTTCCAGTTCTCTGAGAGCTCCCCTTGGCTGCAGGAGCATTCAGAAATTATATTTGGTGACCCCAAAATTAGGTCTGCCAGCTCCTTTGGATGCCTGGGAGGCAAACCATCTGGTCGGCGTGATTTCTACCCATCCAGAGTGGATTGGTCCTCTTTGACTAATTTCGTGCCTATTTGGAATTGTACATAGATTCTATCTCCCTCGGTGTTGCTGTTGATAGGCTGTTTTTTTTTCTTTTGCTGAAAAAGAGATGGAAAGGAGTTAAGCATTTCTGAATTCACCCTGCTGCCTGTCTCCTTCCTGCCTTCTGCTCTCATTAGTGGACCTATTGACTTTCTTGACTTTCTTCTTGTTCCTTACGTAAAATTTTCCTTTATTATTTTTGGCCTTTGTTGCCAGTCTTTGCCCATTCCAGGCCTTTGCTATTCCGAGTCCGTCCTTGCAAATTCAGTCTACTCGCTGGTATTCTGCTTTACTTATGTGCCCCTCTTTCCATTTTTTTTCTACATGGCCAAATTGTCCCTCTTCTTCTCAGAGGGCTCTTTGAGCAACCATGCTGGTATCGCATGATATCTTTAATTTTTCCGTGTCGTATTGTTTTTGCTCAGTCCTTCATCGTTTCATTTTCCCGGTTTTTTTTTACTCAAAATGGACATATATAATACGTTACAGGTGTAGAGTTTAGCTATCTATTAGGGCTTGTTAAGGCACTTGAGCTATGTTTTAACCAAACAAGCTTTTTAAAAAGTGGAGACATATAATTAAGGAGAGATATATCGGCATATATAGGGGGGGGTTAGGATTTTTTTTTCATTTCATACTTTACATATGATACATGCAGTAGACATATATAATGCATTACAAAAATAGTATAGTTATTGAAGATTTGTTTTAGTCTTTTATTTAAAGTGGACATATGCATTGAAAATAGAGTGTAGGAATATATTAGGGCGTTTTTGGTAACTCGAGGTTTGTTCTAAATAAATGTATTTCTCAAACTGTGAACATATAGGGTGCAGGAGAAAAGTGGGGCGTTGGGGCTTTTTTAGTTACTGGAGGTGTGTTGTAGCAGAATGCTTTTTTAACGTTGGCATATATAATGCAGGCGAGCAATAGAGTACTTACAGCTGGATGTTAGGTCGTCCTTCTCTTGCTCCCCCCGAGAGGCTCTGGAGCAGCAGGAGCTTCTGCCTGCCCCCGAGACCCTCTACCCAGCCCCGTCCCCCAGTTCCGCCACCCGCTCCCTCCGCCTTGCTGCCTCGGCGCTCTTTGCTCCCCCGAGGCCTCTCCTGGGGACCCCTCGGCTCCCGGCCCAGCTCCTGGCTCCTCTCCTCTCTTCTCCTCTCCTGCCGGCTGTGGGCTCCCGACTGCTTGGCCCATTCGGGTGCTCGGTTCCGGTTCCAAGGTCCAGCGGTGGCCAGACTCGCCCGGCACACTAGGTAGCAAGTCCCCCACCCCCTTTCTCTCTGCCGCAGTCCCCCATCCTCTCCTGGATATGTAGTGAAACCTGATTGTGCGGCTGCCATCCTGATTTTTCTGACACCCCAGCACTTCCTGTGATGCCATTAATGGTCATTAAAGAATGCAAGTTTTCAAATGCAGAATTTTTTTTTCATTTTTTATTCATATTTTATTGATTTCATTTATATAAAACATCTTGTATTTATGGCTTATTTTTGGAAGCTGTGGGGGCAGGGTGTGTTTTGTGGGAGTAGGGGAAGGAAGGGCAATGAAAATGAGCATCCTTCCATGCGAGTCCATCTACCTCGAAGTGTAGCTAAAAAGACAGACGAGTCACTTGACTGTTCTCTCATCTAAGTCATTGATGAAGATATTGAAGAGTCCTGAGCCTAAGACGGAACATTGTGGTACCCCACTGCTTACTTCTCTCCATGTGATGTAGTGTAGTGAGAGAGAGAAAAAGAAAGAGGGGGGAGAGAGGGAGAGAAAGAGAGAGAAAAGAGAGGGAGAGAGGGAGGGAGAGAGAGAGAAAAAAAGGGGGAGAGGAGAGAGGGAGAAAGAGAGGGAGAGAGAGAAAGAGAGAGGGGGGAAAGAGGGAGAGGGAGAGGAAAGAGAGAGAGAGAGAGGAAAGAGGGAGAGGAAAGAGAAAGAGAGAGAGGAAACAGAGAAAGAGACAGAGAGAGAGAGAGAGAGAGAGAGAGAGAACTCATGCACAGCAGCCTCTATTTTATTTTTAATTAAACCCTTCAAACAAGCTCCGCCCCTCATGCTTGTGCACGTGCGCTTGCAAGTTTTGCTGCTCCCAGTGTTTTTTGGGGAAACGGGTCCAAGTGGCTCTTTGAGTGTTTAACGTTTCAGACCCCTGGCTTAGGCCATCATTTTGCAGGATTTCGAGGTATACTGAGAAAATGCCATTTTGGTTTTCAGAACATCAAAGAAGCAGCTAGGAAGATACGTATCTGCTGAATCAGGTTTGTCCTGTTGAAAGATAAATCATCAGATCCAGTCCAAGCTGGGAATAAATAAAATGGAGGCTGTTTGGAAAGAAGATTCTTGTTTATTTACTTACCCAAAACTTCAGTGACACAGCATGTTTCTGGGTGGCTGACAAAATGGAGCTGGGAATGGTGGGCTTTTATACCTTCTTTGGGCTTTGTATTTGAGGTTCTTCCTGTCCCTGTGCAATGTACTTACACCTGGCTTGAGTGTGCCCTTTTGGGGTTTTTTAAAGGTGGTGGGTTAATCCTATTATGTCCTAAAGGTCACGTTCCTGTCCTTCATCTCTTCATTTGGAGGCTCCTTTCAAGTAGGAAGGCCTGAATCCAGTCCGCAAATCCCACGGGAGCCCTCTTCTCCGTTCCATCATCCCGCAGCTGTGTTGATTGCAGTTCCAAGAACTCCCGTGGATGAGATGCCCATAGGTCAGAAGCATCCCCGATGATGTAATCAAAGCTCTGCTGAGAATCCTTGGAGTTGTAATTGAACCTGTCTGAAATTGCCAAGCTGAAGAAAGCCATCCCCAGGACAGATTCAAGACACCAGACCCCCTCCTGAAGATCAACACTGTGTTTGCACCCAGAAGCTCTTTCCCCTCTGTCCTTCTCCCACTTCCTATCTCTTTCCTCAATTCCCAGGAAAGAAGAAGAATCCGGTGCAATGAGTCATCCTGATTTGCGGCCTCCCACTTGTGGGCCTTCTCCTGCATTTGCTACTCTGGACAAGCAGGTAGCCACTCCCAAGAAACCTTCAACCTTCCACAAAATGTCAAAAATGAAGACGTGGCTCAAGATTTCTTAACATCCATCTTGAAATAGTCAGCTAACAATCACTGCCCCAAAGACAGGAATAGAGCAGTCCATGGAGTGTGGGCGATGGGGAGGTCCTGCCCTTCTGATCTGGCCAGCTTCTCAGCTCATGGTCCAGCCAGCTGGGCGCAGGGCCAATGGCTCACCGGTCTCTGACCGACGTGCCGGTTCCATCTGCCCATAGAAGGCAGGAAAGGAGTCACAAAAAGGGACAATTTTACAAAAGGATCATCATCGTCGTCGTCATCATTACCAAGAAAGCCAGACCAGCTTCAGTTCCCAGAGAGGCTCCAGGCCCCTCGCAAAGTCTGTTGCATGAGGAAGCTTTTTGACGAAGGAGCACAGACTTGGCCGACTCTTCCTTAGCGCTCTTGTGCCAAGGAAGCCCCTGGGAGTCATAGAGACCCCCAATCTTGCCCACCTCCCCCTCCCTGCCTCCCTCCCACCATCCACAGGGAGCTTGGATTCCCCAAAGTGACAACCTCCTTAGCGGAGCTGTTTTCACACCATTTGTCTGTTGTCTCAGCACAATTCTGGATTTCCAGAAAGCTGGCAAGGGGCTCCCGGGAATTAAAACCCACCAGCAAGAGCAAACGGAGTCCCACATCCAAAAGAAAGAACAGGGAATGTGGCTCCAGGTCTGCTCTGGGACGGAGCACAGAAAGCTCAGCTATTCTGCAGCGACACCACGGAGGGAGGACAGAAGTGCTGATGGAGCTGCAGAGAGTCAGCAACGTAAAATGAGACCTCTGTCGGCCGTTGAAAATGCTAGTGGCACTGAAAAAAGGGATTTATGACCAGTCCTCACAGTTACAACCATTGCAAAATTCCCAGTCACATGATCAAAAGGTGGGCACTTGGCAGCCAGCTTGTATTTGTCACGGTTGCAGTCTTTGGCTCATGTGATCTCAATCTGAAACTTTCCCAACTGGCTTCCAACAAACTAAGTCAATGGGAAAAGCCGGATTCCCTTAATGAAACGAACCCCAAACTCGGGATTCATTTCGCAACTGCAGCGATTTCCTTAACAACGGTAGCTCTGACTCACAGAAGGACCTGCTTGATTCGCCGAGGAACGGCGGGCTTGTATCATGGCCATAAGTCAAGGACTCCCTGCATCCCTCGGGTTCCCTAGGTGGATCCCTTGCAGTAGTGCAGTCGCTGTAAGTAACAGAGTGTCTCAGACATTGGCGGTCACTCTGCAGATCCCAGAGGAATTCAAGTAGGGCCG
Source organism: Crotalus tigris (assembly GCF_016545835.1). Taxonomy (NCBI): domain Eukaryota; kingdom Metazoa; phylum Chordata; class Lepidosauria; order Squamata; family Viperidae; genus Crotalus; species Crotalus tigris. Next base: position 46,220 of record NW_024100434.1, on the reverse strand, counting down.
CCCTCCATGGGGGGAGATGAGCCCCCTGAATTGGGCGGCTGCACCCAGGCGGTTTTCCTGTGAGGGATACAGCTTGGCCACTTTCTCTCTCTCTCTCTCTTGTTTTATTTTTTATTACTTTAAGGCATAAAATGCAAAAAGACACAAGACAAGAGTAGGAAGAATTGGGGAGGAAAAAAGGGAGGGAAAAGGGGAAAAGAGAAAGAAAAGGCGTTAACTTCCAACTCCCTTTGCAAACTAACCCCGGCATTTCCTAGTGGTCTCCCATCCCTGCTTTAATCCAAGTCTGCTTAAGCTTTTCCAGATCAGTCCACTGCTACATCCTTAAGGCAGTCCTCGACTTACAGCCAGAATTGGAACCAGTATTGCCATTGCTAAGCTAGGTGGTCCTTAAGCGAGTTGTCCTCAGATTTACGGTGTTTTTGACATGATCGTTAAACGAATCACGGTAGTTGTTTAGTGAATCAGGCAGTCATTAAGCAAGTGCAGTTTTGCCCATTGCTGTCACTTGTCGTAACTCCAAGCCGATGTCCCTGCACCCAAGTCATGAGCGTGTGACCCTGGGGTTGCTGCTACAGTCATATGTGTGAGGACCCGTGATACATCACACTTTTCAGTGCCATTGGAACTTGGAACAGTCCCAAAAGCAAAGGCTATAAAATGAGGACTATTATGGGGTACTTGGTTAGGGACTGTACAACATTTAATCTTTTTGTTTCTTTAGCCACATTTTCATAACATCTTTTTAAGCTGAATAACATCTAATCCTTATGTGTATTTCCCTTTGACTCCAATTGACATGGACACAAAAACCTGGATTCTCTGGATCTCTAATGCTAGATTTCAGATGCAAGGGACAACGTTTTAATTTGGACTTTACCCCCAAAACAAGGGCCAACATCTGTGGCTTCCCAGCTCTCCAGACAATGGACAGTTGTCCATTCAGGTGAAAGGTCTGGTGGATGAGGATTCAGGGCTCACTTGCAAAAGCCCCTGAAGAGCCGGCCAATCCATGAATAAGCCAGGCCCTCCAGTGAAGGCAGCCAGTTGGTGATTATTTTTCAACTCTCAGCTTGGCTTGTGACATCAGGGGCTCCTCCTAACCTCATTGGCTGGAGATTGCCATGACAACCTCCAGCATCCTTGGTAGTTTGGACCACAGGGCTGGAAAGCTCTGTTCCAAATCCCTGGAAAGTGACTGGATTGGATGGCTGGCAGTGTGGGCACAGTGAGGACCTCCCTCATTTGGACGTGTCAGAAGGAAGAGACAGTTCCCGTTAAGGCAGAATTAGGGGGCAAGACTAGAAAAGTGGGGTTCAATCCTGGATCACAGTGGTGCTGATACCTGCCGTGTTAGCAGCCTCCGTACTTGTGGCCAAACTGCCAATCCACCATCTCAAAGGTACATGTCTCCAGAAAGGGGCTGGGACTGGCTGGCTGGGGGGAGGGGGCAGCAATGTGATTTAGGAAAAAATGGGCTTCAAGATGTCCCAGTTCAAGATAGGCATTGAGACCACCAAGCTGGAAACTGACCGGGCTCAAAGATTTGGGGAAATTAAGCTAAAAAGGGACTCCTTTGGCTAGATATGGTTATTTCCCGAACATACTCGGCCTGGTGATAGATTTACTTATTTATTTATTATTTTTATTACTGAGATTTATTACTGACCTTTATTGTTTCCCTAAATAGCTCAAGGCAATGAACATACCGAAGACTCCTTCGTCCCTACAACAACAAGCTTGTGAGGTAGGCTAAGACTGAGAGAGGGAGACTGGCTCAAGGTCACCCAGCAGACTGTCGTGCCTTGGATGGCCCTGGTCAGTACTTGGAGCGGAGGCTTCTTTCCTAATTCACCTCCTACGGTCACCAGAAGCAACCTAGTAGGGCCAGCGATGGCCAAACTGATCGATTGCTGATGCCGACTCCTTTGCACTCTTTTGAGATGTGATTTGACTTGAACAGGAGTCAGAATCAAATGGGAACTTGGGACAGTTAGAAGGGAGGTCATGATCGATGCATTATGTCCATGTTTCCCAAAAAGGGCCACTTTAAGGCCAGTTAGCAAAATGGCCCCTGAACGGAGGAAGGATGTGACTGTGTCTCTCCATTTCTTCAGACAGGTCAGCAACAGGGAAGAAAAGGCCCTACAGTGAATATCCCTGGGCTATCTCTCAGTGGCCAGTGATGGTTAAGCAGTCAAGAGATGCCTTTGACCTTCAGACCCAGGAATTCAAGAGACAAACGATGGATGAAAGAGCAGCACAGTTGCCTCAAGAAGACGGTCGATCAACTAAAGAGCACAACAAAAAAGTGGCAGAAAACTGCTGGACAAAAGAGAAAGGTTGGAGCGTGCCACCACCATGATCCCTCAGCGAGGACTAAAGATCAAATATTTGGTGAAACACACTGAAGAACTGCACAAAGAACGCTGCAGGTCAGCAGCCAAGCGGCCTTTCTCAAATATGAGAAGGCTGCCTTAGAACCTTTGAGAAGAGGTCTCGAAGAAGTCTGGAACCTTCTTAAGAACTTAAGAAGCACCTCTAAAGTCTGCAGCATGAATAGGTTGAGACGGACCAAAGTTACTATGCGGAGAAAAGCCACTCCAGCCAACTGATGCAGAAAGTCAGTCCTCTTCAGCAGAATGTGAGGGAAAATAAGAAGAAGCAAGTCAACAATCTACAGCAGCAACAGCAGCCGCCGCAGAGCTATGCTTCCCAGGCCACAGTTGGAGACCTGTGGAAAGCTGAGGAGGACAACGGAGAAGGACTGAACCATGTCAAAATGACGATGCAAGAATTACAGCTGCAGACGAGGTGTTTCGAGAAAGACAGTGAAGATCTCCACAGGGAGGTCCCCAGCCAATTGACCTTCTTCAGAAATGGTTTTTGTACTCCTAAGCGACCAGCACATGGGACAACTCGCTGACCCTCTCTCCCCATAGCTGGAATGGAGGAACGGTGGCCTTTTACCCTTTCGAGAAAGAAAAGGAATTCTTCCCCTCCCTTCCCCTGACTTGCCACTTAATGTGCCGGGGAGCCAGGTGACCCCCCCACCAGCTGAAGCAACAGCTTCACCCTCTCCCTCCCAGTCACTGATTTTTCTGACACCCCAGCACTTCCCGGGCGAGTCCCTGATGCCATTAATGGTCATTAAGCAAGTGCAGTTTTGCCCATTGCTGTCACTTGTCGTAACTCCAAGCCGATCGCCCTGCACCCAAGTCATGAGCGTGTGACCCTGGGGTTGCTGCTACAGTCATATGTGCAAGGACCCATGATACATCACACTTTTCAGTGCCATTGGAACTTTGAACGGTCCCAAAAGGAAAGGCTATAAAACTAGGACTATTGCAGGGTACTTGTTTAGGGACTGTACAAGATTTAATCTTTTTGTTTCTTTAGCCACATTTTCATAACATCTTTTTAAGCTGAATAACATCTAATCCTTATGTGTATTTCCCTTTGACTCCATTTGACATGGATAGAAAAACCTGGATTCTCTGGATCTCTAATGCTAGATTTCAGATGCAAGGGACAACGTTTTAATTTGGACTTTACCCCCAAAACAAGGGGCAACATCTGTGGCTTCCCAGCTCTCCGGACAATGGACAGTTGTCCATTCAGGTGGAGGAGCTCTGGTGGATGAGGATTCAGGGCTCACTTGCAAAAGCCCCTGAAGAGCCGGCCAATCAGTGAATAAGCCAGGCCCTCCAGTGAAGGCAGCCAGTTGGTGATTATTTTTCAACTCTCCAGAAAGGGGCTGGGACTGGCTGGCTGGCTATCTAGAGAAAAAATGGGCTTCAAGATGTCCCAGTTCAAGATAGGCATTGAGACCACCAAGCTGGAAACTGACCGGGCTCAAAGATTTGGGGAAATTAAGCTAAAAAGGGACTCCTTTGGCTAGATATGGTTATTTCCCGAACACACTCGGCCTGGTGATAGATTTATCTATATTTATTTATTATTTTTATTACTGAGATTTATTACTGACCTTTATTGTTTCCCTAAATAGCTCAAGGCAGTGAACATACCGAAGACTCCTTCGTCCCTACAACAACAAGCTTGTGAGGTAGGCTAAGACTGAGAGAGGGAGACTGGCTCAAGGTCACCCAGCAGACTGTCGTGCCTTGGATGGCCCTGGTCAGTACTTGGAGCGGAGGCTTCTTTCCTAATTCGCCTCCTACGGTCACCAGAAGCAACCTAGTAGGGCCAGAGATGGCCAAACTGATCGATTGCTGATGCCGACTCCTTTGCACTCTTTTGAGAGGTGATTTGTCTTGAAAAGGAGTCAGAATCAAATGGGAACTTGGGACAGTTAGAAGGGAGATCATGATCGATGCATTATGTCCATGTTTCCCAAAATGGGCCACTTTAAGGCCGGTTAGCAAAATGGCCCCTGAACGGAGGGAGGATGTGACTGTGTCTCTCCATTTCTTCAGACAGGTCAGCAACAGGGAAGAAAAGGCCCTACAGTGAATATCCCTGGGCTATCTCTCAGTGGCCAGTGATGGTTAAGCAGTCAAGAGATGCCTTTGACCTTCAGACCCAGGAATTCAAGAGACAAACGACAGATGAAAGAGCACCACACTTGCCTCAAGAAGATGGTCGATCAACTAAAGAGCACAACAAAAAAGTGGCAGAAAACTGCTGGACAAAAGAGAAAGGTTGGAGCGTGCCACCACCACGATCCCTCAGCGAGGGCTAAAGATCAAATATTTGGTGAAACACACTGAAGAACTGCACAAAGAACGCTGCAGGTCAGCAGCCAAGCGGCCTTTCTCAAATATGAGAAGGCTGCCTTAGAACCTTTGAGAAGAGGTCTCGAGGAAGTCTGGAACCTTCTTAAGAACTGAAGAAGCACCTCTAAAGTCTGCAGCATTTACAGGTTGAGACGGACCAAAGTTACTACGTGGAGAAAAGCCACTCCAGCCAACTGATGCAGAAAGTCAGTCCTCTTCAGCAGAATTTGAGGGAAAAAAAGAAGCAAGTCAACAATCTACAGCAGCAATAGCAGCCGCCGCAGAGCTATGCTTCCCAGGCCACAGTTGGAGACCTGTGGAAAGCCGAGGAGGACAACGGAGAAGGACTGAACCATGTCAAAATGACGATGCAAGAATTACAGCTGCAGACCAGGTGTTTCGAGAAAGACAGTGAAGATCTCCACAGGGAGGTCCCCAGCCAAGTGGCCTTCTTCAGAAATGGTTTTGGCGCTCCTAAGCGACCAGCACATGGGACAACTCGCTGACCCTCTCTCCCCATAGCTGGAATGGAGGAACGGTGGCCTTTTACCCTTTCACTCCCTTCCCCTCCCTTCCCCTGACTTGCCACTTAGTGTGCCGGGGAGCCAGGCGAGCCCCCCCCCCTACCAGCTGAAGCAACACCTTCACCCTCGCCCTCCCAATCACTGCAGGGCTGTCAGCTGAGCTGAACACCTCACAGCCACCGAGCATCAGGGCCTCAGAGGGCTGGGGAATCCCAGGGCTCCGAGCCAAAAAGGAGCCTGGAGGTGAACTTGGTAGGGTGAGTCCACAGGCTCCTCTCCAAGCCTCAGAGTTCCAGCTGAGGATGAGGGCCACCAGGGACAGGGTGAGGGCTCTGCGGTGGGCAGAGCAGAAAGTCTGGCCAGAACAGGATCTGGAACCCACAACCGAGTGGCTGAATGAGCCGAGCAGCTGGCATCCCAGCAGCCCACAGGAGAGGAGCAGAGAGGAGAACAGCTAGAAGCCGAACTGGGAGCCGAGGGGTCCGCAGGAGACGCCACGAGGCAGCAGAGACCCCCGGAGGCCGCAAGGCTGACGGAGCTGGTGGCAGAGCTGGAAGACAGGGCTGGGCTGAGGGTCTCGGGGGCAGGCAGACATTCCTGCTGCTCCAGAGCCTGCAAGAGAGTGGCAACAGAAGGGAGAAGCCGGGGGTGGTCAGTGGCCTGTGGGTGGTCAAGTAGTCTTAGGGGTGGTAGAACATAAGAGATTGATTCATAGGGCTGGAAGGGACTTTGGAGGTCTTCTACTCCAACCGTCTGCTCAAGGCAGGAACTTTCTGCCATCCCAGTCAAATGGTTTGCTTGTCCATTTTTGAAAACTTCCAGTGATGGAGCACTCACAACTTCTTACTGTCTCAAAATTTCTCCTGACTTCTTGGTTGGGTCTCCCTTTCAACGTCCACCCTTGTCTTTTTTCCTGCTCTGCAGTTCTTAAGTCACTCCCTGTCCTTTGAGACAGACCCTAACAGTGTGGAAGACTGCTGTTGTGTCTGCCCGATCCTTATCATCTTCGATAGGTTACACATAGCGAACTCCCTGAACCGTTCATGAAACGATTTAGCCTCCAGCTCTTAAATCATCTTTGTTGCTCTTCTCTTCAAACTTTCTGCAGTCTCAGCAACATTTTCTATCCCACCAGTGTGATATAATGCGGTACCAGCACTTCTGGCGATCTTGAAACTGCCCCTCTTTTATTGCTGCCTAAGACTGCTTTGGCCTATGTTGACATCTGCAGCACACATCTGGCTGATCCTTAAGTGGTTTTCCTCTAGATCCGTCTCACAGTTATCCCTGCTGAGCCAGGTACCGCCCATTCTGTGCCTGTGCAATTGATTTTCCTGCCTAAGGAAGAACTGTACTTTTCTCACCAATGAACTGCATCCTGTTCAGGTCTGTCAAGATCCTCTTAGATGTTGAGCCTATCTTCCAACAATCTTGATGTCCTCTGCACATTTGATGAGTTCCCCTTCTATCCCCTCATCTAGATCATTGATGAAGATGTGGAAGAGATCTAGGCCGAAGGCAGATCCCTGAGGTACCCCACTGAATGCTTCCCTTCTTGTAGATGTAGCGGTAGCTCCATTAAGGAATAAACACTGGGTGCGGCTGGTCAGCCCCCTGAGGACCCATCTGAAGGTGATACTGGTGGATGTCCATTTCTAGGTGCTCGAAATCCTCCACTTGATTCTCTATTCCAGGATTTTCCCAGGAATTGATGTCAAGCTCTTTTTCCAGTTCTCTGAGAGCTCCCCTGGGCTGCAGGAGCATTCAGAAATGACGTTTGGTGACACCAAAATTAGGTCGGCCAGCTCCTTTGGAAGCCTGGGAGGGTCGGCGTGATTTCTACCCATCCAGAGTGGATTGGTCCTCTTTGACTAATTTCGTGCCTATTTGGAATCGTATATAGATTCTATCTCTCTCGATGTTGCTGTTGATAGGCTGTTTTTTTTTCTTTTGCTGAAAAAGAGATGGAAAGGAGTTAAGCATTTCTGAATTCACCCTGCTGCCTGTCTCCTTCCTGCCTTCTGCTCCCATTAGTGGACCTATTGACTTTCTTGACTTTCTTCTTGTTCCTTACATAAAATTTTCCTTTATTATTTTTGGTCTTTGTTGCCAGTCTTTGCCCATTCCAGGCCTTTGCTATTCCGAGTCGGTCCTTGCAAATTCAGTCTACTCGCTGGTATTCTGCTTTACTTATGTGCCCCTCTTTCCATTTTTTTTCTACCTGACCATATTGTACTTCTCAGAGGGCTCTTTGAGCAACCATTCTGGTATCTCATGATATCTTTAATTTTTCTGTGTCTTATTGTTTTTGCTCGGTCCTTCATCGTTTCATTTTCCAGGGTTTTCTTTTAATCAAAATGGACATATATAATACGTTACAGGTGTAGAGTTTAGCTATCTATTAGGGCTTGTTAAGGCACTTGAGCTATGTTTTAACCAAACAAGCTTTTTAAAAAGTGGAAACATATAATAAAGGAGAGAAATATCGGCATATATAGGGGGGTTTAGGATTTTTTTTTCATTTCATACCTTAGATATTATATATGCAGTAGACATATATAATGCATTACAAAAATAGTATAGTTATTGAAGATTTGTTTTAGTCTTTTTTTTAAAGTGGACATATGCATTGAAAATACAGTGTAGGAATATATTAGGGCATTTTTAGTATCTCAAGGTTTGTTCTAAATAAATGTATTTCTCAAATTGTGAACATATAGGGTGCAGGAGAAAAGTGGGGTATTAGGGCTTTTTGAGTTACTGGAGGTGTGTTGTAACAGAATGTTTTTTTAACGTTGGCATATATAATGCAGGCGAGCAATAGAGTACTTACAGCTGGATGTTAGGTCGTCCTTCTCTTGCTCCCCCCGAGAGGCTCTGGAGCAGCAGGAGCTTCTGCCTGCCCCCGAGACCCTCTACCCAGCCCCGTCCCCCAGTTCCGCCACCCGCTCCCTCCGCCTTGCTGCCTCGGCGCTCTCTGCTCCCCCGAGGCCTCTCCTGGGGACCCCTCGGCTCCCGGCCCAGCTCCTGGCTCCTCTCCTCTCTTCTCCTCTCCTGCCGGCTGTGGGCTCCCGACTGCTCGGCCCATGCGGCTGCTCGGTTCCAGTTCCAAGGTCCAGCGGTGGCCAGACTAGCCTGGCACACTAGGTAGCAAGTCCCCCACCCCCTCCCGCTCTGCCCCAGTCCCCCATCCTCTCCTGGATATGTAGTGAAACCTGATTGTGCGGCTGCCATCCTGATTTTTCTGCCACCCCAGCACTTCCTGGGCGAGTCCCTGCTGCCATTAATGGTCATTAAGCAAGTGCCATTTTGCCCATTGCTGTCACTTGCCGTAACTCCAAGCCGATCGCCCTGCACCCAAGTCATGAGCGTGCAACCCTGGAGATGCTGCTACAGTCATATGTGCGAGGACCCGTGATACATCACACTTTTCAGTGCCATTGGAAGTGTAGGCACAGCGAGGATCTCCCTCGTTTGGATGTGTCAGAAGAAAGAGACAGTTCCCATTGAGGCAGAATTAGGGGGCGAGACTAGAAATGTGGGGCTCAATCCCGGATCACAGCGGTGCTGATACCTGCCGTGTTAGCAGCCTCCGTTCCTGTGGACAAACTGCCAATCCACCATCTCAAAGGTACATGTCTCCAGAAAGGGGCTGGGACTGGCTGGCTGGGGGGAGGGGCCAGCAATGTGATCTAGAGAAAAATGGGTTTCAAGATGTCCCAGTTCAAGATAGGCATTGAGACCACAAAGCTGGAAACTGACCGGGCTCAAAGATTTGGGGAAATTAAGCTAAAAAGGGACTCCTTTGGCTAGATATGGTTATATCTCGAACACACTCGGCCTGGTGATAGATTTACTTATTTTTTATTATTTTTATTACTGAGATTTATTACTGACCTTTATTGTTTCCCTAAATAGCTCAAGGCAGTGAACGTACCGAAGACTCCTTCGTCCCTACAACAACAAGCTTGTGAGGTAGGCTAAGACTGAGAGAGGGAGACTGGCTCAAGGTCACGCAGCAGACTGTCGTGCCTTGGATGGCCCTGGTCAGTACTTGGAGCGGAGGCTTCTTTCCTAATTCGCTTCTTACGGTCACCAGAAGCAACCTAGTAGGGCCAGAGATGGCCAAACTGATCGATTGCTGATGCCGACTCCTTTGCACTCTTTTGAGAGGTGATTTGTCTTGAAAAGGAGTCAGAATCAAATGGGAACTTGGGACAGTTAGAAGGGAGGTCATGATCAATGCATTATGTCCATGTTTCCCAAAATGGGCCACTTTAAGGCCGGTTAGCAAAATGGCCCCTGAACGGAGGAAGGATGTGACTGTGTCTCTCCATTTCTTCAGACAGGTCAGCAACAGGGAGGAAACGGCCCTAAAGTGAATATCCCTGGGCTATCTCTCAACGGCCAGTGATGGTCTCCATCTCCAGGTTAAGCAGCCGAGAGATGCCTTTGACCTTCAGACCCAGGAATTCAAGAGACAAACAATGGATGAAAGAGCAGCACAGTTGCCTCAAGAAGACGGTCGATCAACTAAAGAGCACAACAAAAAAGTGGCAGAAAACTGCTGGACAAAAGAGAAAGGTTGGAGCGTGCCACCACCATGATCCCTCAGCGAGGGCTAAAGATCAAATATTTGGTGAAACACACTGAAGAACTGCACAAAGAACGCTGCAGGTCAGCAGCCAAGCGGCCTTTCTCAAATATGAGAAGGCTGCCTTAGAACCTTTGAGAAGCGGTCTCGAAGAAGTCTGGAACCTTCTTAAGAACTGAAGAAGCACCTCTAAAGTCTGCAGCATGAACAGGTTGAGACGGACCAAAGTTACTACGTGGAGAAAAGCCACTCCAGCCAACTGATGCCGAAAGTCAGTCCTCTTCAGCAGAATGTGAGGGGAAAAAAGAAGCAAGTCAACAATCTACAGCAGCAACAGCAGCCGCCGCAGAGCTATGCTTCCCAGGCCACTGTTGGAGACCTGTGGAAAGCCGAGGAGGACAACGGAGAAGGACTGAACCATGTCAAAATGACGATGCAAGAATTACAGCTGCAGACGAGGTGTTTCGAGAAAGACAGTGAAGATCTCCACAGGGAGGTCCCCAGCCAAGTGGCCTTCTTCAGAAATGGTTTTGGCGCTCCTAAGCGACCAGCACATGGGACAACTCGCTGACCCTCTCTCCCCATAGCTGGAATGGAGGAACGGTGGCCTTTTACCCTTTCGAGAAAGAAAAGGAATCCCTTCCCCTCCCTTCCCCTGACTTGCCACTTAGTGTGCCGGGGAGCCAGGCGAGCCCCCCCCCTACCAGCTGAAGCAACACCTTCACCCTCGCCCTCCCAATCACTGCAGGGCTGTCAGCTGAGCTGAACACCTCACAGCCACCGAGCATCAGGGCCTCCGAGGGCTGGGGAATCCCAGGGCTCCGAGCCAAAAAGGAGCCTGGAGGTGAACTTGGTAGGGTGAGTCCACAGGCTCCTCTCCAAGCCTCAGAGTTCCAGCTGAGGATGAGGGCCACCAGGGACAGGGTGAGGGCTCTGCGGTGGGCAGAGCAGAAAGTCTGGCCAGAACAGGATCTGGAACCCAGAACCGAGTGGCTGAATGAGCCGAGCAGCTGGCATCCCAGCAGCCCACAGGAGAGGAGCAGAGAGGAGAACAGCTAGAAGCCGAACTGGGAGCCGAGGGGTCCGCAGGAGACGCCACGAGGCAGCAGAGACCCCCGGAGGCCGCAAGGCTGACGGAGCTGGTGGCAGAGCTGGAAGACAGGGCTGGGCTGAGGGTCTCGGGGGCAGGCAGACATTCCTGCTGCTCCAGAGCCTGCAAGAGAGTGGCAACAGAAGGGAGAAGCCGGGGGTGGTCAGTGGCCTGTGGGTGGTCAAGTAGTCTTAGGGGTGGTAGAACATAAGAGATTGATTCATAGGGCTGGAAGGGACTTTGGAGGTCTTCTACTCCAACCGTCTGCTCAAGGCAGGAACTTTCTGCCATCCCAGTCAAATGGTTTGCTTCTCCATTTTTGAAAACTTCCAGTGATGGAGCACTCACAACTTCTTACTGTCTCAAAATTTCTCCTGACTTCTTGGTTGGGTCTCCCTTTCAACGTCCACCCTTGTCTTTTTTCCTGCTCTGCAGTTCTTAAGTCACTCCCTGTCCTTTGAGACAGACCCTAACAGTGTGGAAGACTGCTGTTGTGTCTGCCCGATCCTTATCCTCTTTGATAGGCTACACATAGCGAACTCCCTGAACCGTTCATGAAACGATTTAGCCTCCAGCTCTTAAATCATCTTTGTTGCTCTTCTCTTCAAACTTTCTGCAGTCTCAGCAACATTTTCTATCCCACCAGTGTGATATAATGCGGTACCAGCACTTCTGGCGATCTTGAAACTGCCCCTCTTTTATTGCTGCCTAAGACTGCATTGGCCTATGTTGACATCTGCAGCACACATCTGGCTGATCCTTAAGTGGTTTTCCTCTAGATCCATCTCACAGTTATCCCTGCTGAGCCAGGTACCGCCCATTCTGTGCCTGTGCAATTGATTTTCCTGCCTAAGGAAGAACTGTACTTTTCTCACCAATGAACTGCATCTTGTTAGATGGGCCCAATGTTCACGTCTGTCAAGATCCTCCTGGATATTGAGCCTATCTTCCAACAATCTTGATGTCCTCTGCACATTTGATGAGTTCCCCTTCTATCCCCTCATCTAGATCATTGATGAAGATGTGGAAGAGTCCTAGGCCGAAGGCAGATCCCTGAGCTACCCCACTGAATGCTTCGCTCCATGTAGATGTACCGGTAGCTCCATTAAGGAATAAACACTGGGTGCGGCTGGTCAGCCCCCTGAGGACCCACAACTTGATTCTCTATTCCAGGATTTTCCCAGGAATTGATGTCAAGCTCTTTTTCCAGTTCTCTGAGAGCTCCCCTGGGCTGCAGGAGCATTCAGAAATGACGTTTGGTGACCCCAAAATTAGGTCTGCCAGCTCCTTTGGAAGCCTGGGAGGGTTGGTGTCATTTCTACCCATCCAGAGTGGATTGGTCCTCTTTGACTAATTTCGTGCCTATTTGGAATCGTATATAGATTCTATCTCTCTCGATGTTGCTGTTGATAGGCTGTTTTTTTTTCTTTTGCTGAAAAAGAGATGGAAAGGAGTTAAGCATTTCTGAATTCACCCTGCTGCCTGTCTCCTTCCTGCCTTCTGCTCCCATTAGTGGACCTATTGACTTTCTTGACTTTCTTCTTGTTCCTTACATAAAATTTTCCTTTATTATTTTTGGCCTTTGTTGCCAGTCTTTGCCCATTCCAGGCCTTTGCTATTCCGAGTCCGTCCTTGCAAATTCAGTCTACTCGCTGGTATTCTGCTTTACTTATGTGCCCCTCTTTCCATTTTTTTTCTACCTGACCATATTGTCCCTCTTCTTCTCAGAGGGCTCTTTGAGCAACCATGCTGGTATTGCATGATATCTTTAATTTTTCCGTGTCGTATTGTTTTTGCTCGGTCCTTCATCGTTTCATTTTCCCAGGTTTCTTTTAATCAAAATGGACATATATAATACATTACAGGTGTAGAGTTTAGCTATCTATTAGGGCTTGTTAAGGCACTTGAGCTATGTTTTAACCAAACAAGCTTTTTAAAAAGTGGAGACATATAATTAAGGAGAGAAATATCGGCATATATAGGGGGGTTTAGGATTGTTTTTTCATTTCATACTTTAGATATGATACATGCAGTAGACATATATAATGCATTACAAACATAGTATAGTTATTGAAGATTTGTTTTAGTCTTTTTTTTAAAGTGGACATATGCATTGAAAATACAGTGTAGGAATATATTAGGGCATTTTTAGTATCTCGAGGTTTGTTCTAAATAAATGTATTTCTCAAACTGTGAACATATAGGGTGCAGGAGAAAAGTGGGGTATTGGGGCTTTTTGAGTTACTGGAGGTGTGTTGTAACAGAATGTTTTTTTAACGTTGGCATATATAATGCAGGCGAGCAATAGAGTACTTACAGCTGGATGTTAGGTCGTCCTTCTCTTGCTCCCCCCGAGAGGCTCTGGAGCAGCAGGAGCTTCTGCCTGCCCCCGAGACCCTCTACCCAGCCCCGTCCCCCAGTTCCGCCACCCGCTCCCTCCGCCTTGCTGCCTCGGCGCTCTCTGCTCCCCCGAGGCCTCTCCTGGGGACCCCTCGGCTCCCGGCCCAGCTCCTGGCTCCTCTCCTCTCTTCTCCTCTCCTGCGGGCTGTGGGCTCCCGACTGCTCGGCCCATGCGGCTGCTCGGTTCCGGTTCCCAGGTCCAGCGGTGGCCAGACTAGCCTGGCACACTAGGTAGCAAGTCCCCCACCCCCTCCCTCTCTGCCCCCGTCCCCCATCCTCTCCTGGATATGTAGTGAAACCTGATTGTGCGGCTGCCATCCTGATTTTGCTGACACCCCAGCACTTCCTGGGCGAGTCCCTGCTGCCATTAATGGTCATTAAGCAAGTGCAGTTTTGCCCATTGCTGTCACTTGCCGTAACTCCAAGCGGATCGCCCTGCACCCAAGTCATGAGCGTGCAACCCTGGAGATGCTGCTACAGTCATATGTGCGAGGACCCGTGATACATCACACTTTTCAGTGCCATTGGAAGTGTAGGCACAGCGAGGATCTCCCTCGTTTGGATGTGTCAGAAGAAAGAGACAGTTCCCATTAAGGCAGAATTAGGGGGCGAGACTAGAAATGTGGGGCTCAATCCCGGATCACAGCGGTGCTGATACCTGCCGTGTTAGCAGCCTCCGTTCCTGTGGACAAACTGCCAATCCACCATCTCAAAGGTACATGTCTCCAGAAAGGGGCTGGGACTGGCTGTCTGGCTATCTAGAGAAAAAATGGGCTTCAAGATGTCCCAGTTCAAGATAGGCATTGAGACCACCAAGCTGGAAACTGACCGGGCTCAAAGATTTGGGGAAATTAAGCTAAAAAGGGACTCCTTTGGCTAGATATGGTTATTTCACCTACAGACTCGGCCTGGTGATAGATTTACTTATTTATTTATTATTTTTATTACTGAGATTTATTACTGACCTTTATTGTTTCCCTAAATAGCTCAAGGCAGTGAACATACCGAAGACTCCTTCGTCCCTACAACAACAAGCTTGTGAGGTAGGCTAAGACTGAGAGAGGGAGACTGGCTCAAGGTCACCCAGCAGACTGTCGTGCCTTGGATGGCCCTGGTCAGTACTTGGAGCGGAGGCTTCTTTCCTAATTCGCTTCTTACGGTCACCAGAAGCAACCTAGTAGGGCCAGAGATGGCCAAACTGATCGATTGCTGATGCCGACTCCTTTGCACTCTTTTGAGAGGTGATTTGTCTTGAAAAGGAGTCAGAATCAAATGGGAACTTGGGACAGTTAGAAGGGAGGTCATGATCGATGCATTATGTCCATGTTTCCCAAAATGGGCCACTTTAAGGCCAGTTAGCAAAATGGCCCCTGAACGGAGGGAGGATGTGACTGTGTCTCTCCATTTCTTCAGACAGGTCAGCAACAGGGAAGAAACGGCCCTAAAGTGAATATCCCTGGGCTATCTCTCTGTGGCCAGTGATGGTTAAGCAGTCAAGAGATGCCTTTGACCTTCAGACCCAGGAATTCAAGAGACAAACAATGGATGAAAGAGCAGCACACTTGCCTCAAGAAGATGGTCGATCAACTAAAGAGCACAACAAAAAAGTGGCAGAAAACTGCTGGACAAAAGAGAAAGGTTGGAGCGTGCCACCACCATGATCCCTCAGCGAGGGCTAAAGATCAAATATTTGGTGAAACACACTGAAGAACTGCACAAAGAACGCTGCAGGTCAGCAGCCAAGCGGCCTTTCTCAAATATGAGAAGGCTGCCTTAGAACCTTTGAGAAGAGGTCTCGAAGAAGTCTGGAATCTTCTTAAGAACTTAAGAAGCACCTCTATAGTCTGCAGCATGAACAGGTTGAGACGGGCCAAAGTTACTATGTGGAGAAAAGCCACTCCAGCCAACTGATGCAGAAAGTCAGTCCTCTTCAGCAGAATTTGAGGGAAAAAAAGAAGCAAGTCAACAATCTACAGCAGCAACAGCAGCCGCCGCAGAGCTATGCTTCCCAGGCCACTGTTGGAGACCTGTGGAAAGCCGAGGAGGACAACGGAGAAGGACTGAACCATGTCAAAATGACGATGCAAGAATTACAGCTGCAGACCAGGTGTTTCGAGAAAGACAGTGAAGATCTCCACAGGGAGGTCCCCAGCCAAGTGGCCTTCTTCAGAAATGGTTTTGGCGCTCCTAAGCGACCAGCACATGGGACAACTCGCTGACCCTCTCTCCCCATAGCTGGAATGGAGGAACGGTGGCCTTTTACCCTTTCACTCCCTTCCCCTCCCTTCCCCTGACTTGCCACTTAGTGTGCCGGGGAGCCAGGCGAGCCCCCCCCCCTACCAGCTGAAGCAACACCTTCACCCTCGCCCTCCCAATCACTGCAGGGCTGTCAGCTGAGCTGAACACCTCACAGCCACCGAGCATCAGGGCCTGAGAGGGCTGGGGAATCCCAGGGCTCCGAGCCAAAAAGGAGCCTGGAGGTGAACTTGGTAGGGTGAGTCCACAGGCTCCTCTCCAAGCCTCAGAGTTCCAGCTGAGGATGAGGGCCACCAGGGACAGGGTGAGGGCTCTGCGGTGGGCAGAGCAGAAAGTCTGGCCAGAACAGGATCTGGAACCCAGAACCGAGTGGCTGAATGAGCCGAGCAGCTGGCATCCCAGCAGCCCACAGGAGAGGAGCAGAGAGGAGAACAGCTAGAAGCCGAACTGGGAGCCGAGGGGTCCGCAGGAGACGCCACGAGGCAGCAGAGACCCCCGGAGGCCGCAAGGCTGACGGAGCTGGTGGCAGAGCTGGAAGACAGGGCTGGGCTGAGGGTCTCGGGGGCAGGCAGACATTCCTGCTGCTCCAGAGCCTGCAAGAGAGTGGCAACAGAAGGGAGAAGCCGGGGGTGGTCAGTGGCCTGTGGGTGGTCAAGTAGTCTTAGGGGTGGTAGAACATAAGAGATTGATTCATAGGGCTGGAAGGGACTTTGGAGGTCTTCTACTCTAACCGTCTGCTCAAGGCAGGAACTTTCTGCCATCCCAGTCAAATGGTTTGCTTGTCCATTTTTGAAAACTTCCAGTGATGGAGCACTCACAACTTCTTACTGTCTCAAAATTTCTCCTGACTTCTTGGTTGGGTCTCCCTTTCAACGTCCACCCTTGGCTTTTTTCCTGCTCTGCAGTTCTTAAGTCACTCCCTGTCCTTTGAGACAGACCCTAACAGTCTGGAAGACTGCTGTTGTGTCTGCCCGATCCTTATCCTCTTCGATAGGTTACACATAGCGAACTCCCTGAACCGTTCATGAAATGATTTAGCCTCCAGCTCTTAAATCATCTTTGTTGCTCTTCTCTTCACACTTTCTGCAGTCTCAACAATGTTTTCTATCGGGCTGACCAGAGTTGGATACAGTATTCCAAGGTGGTCTCACCAGTGCGATATAAAGCGGTAGCAGCACTTCTGGCCATCTTGAAACTGCCCCTCTTTTATTGCTGCCTAAGACTGCATTGGCCTATGTTGACACCTGCAGCACACATCTGGCTGATCCTTCAGTGGTTTTCCTCTAGATCCGTCTCACAATTATCCCTGCTGAGCCATTCTGTGCCTGTGCAATTGATTTTCCTGCCTAAGGAAGAACTGTACTTTTCTCACCAATGAACTGCATCTTGTTAGATGGGCCCAATGTTCAAGTCTGTCAAGATCCTCCTGGATATTGAGCCTATCTTCCAACAATCTTGATGTCCTCTGCACATTTGATGAGTTCCCCTTCTATCCCCTCATCTAGATCATTGATGAAGATGTGGAAGAGTCCTAGGCCGAAGGCAGATCCCTGAGGTACCCCACTGAATGCTTCCCTTCTTGTAGATGTACCGGTAGCTCCATTAAGGAATAAATGCTGGGTGCGGCTGGTCAGCCCCCTGAGGACCCACCACTTGATTCTCTATTCCAGGATTTTCCCAGGAATTGATGTCAAGCTCTTTTTCCAGTTCTCTGAGAGCTCCCCTGGGCTGCAGGAGCATTCAGAAATGACGTTTGGTGACACCAAAATTAGGTCTGCCAGCTCCTTTGGAAGCCTGGGAGGGTTGGTGTCATTTCTACCCATCCAGAGTGGATTGGTCCTCTTTGACTAATTTCGTGCCTATTTGGAATCGTATATAGATTCTATCTCTCTCGATGTTGCTGTTGATAGGCTGATTTTTTTTCTTTTGCTGAAAAAGAGATGGAAAGGAGTTAAGCATTTCTGAATTCACCCTGCTGCCTGTCTCCTTCCTGCCTTCTGCTCCCATCAGTGGACCTATTGACTTTCTTGACTTTCTTCTTGTTCCTTACATAAAATTTTCCTTTATTATTTTTGGCCTTTGTTGCCAGTCTTTGCCCATTCCAGGCCTTTGCTATTCCGAGTCCGTCCTTGCAGATTCAGTCTACTCGCTGGTATTCTGCTTTACTTATGTGCCCCTCTTTCCATTTTTTTTCTACATGGCCTAATTGTCCCTCTTCTTCTCAGAGGGCTCTTTGAGCAACCATGCTGGTATTGCATGATATCTTTAATTTTTCCGTGTCGTATTGTTTTTGCTCGGTCTTTCATCGTTTCATTTTCCCGGTTTTTTTTTACTCAAAATGGACATATATAATACATTACAGGTGTAGAGTTTAGCTATCTATTAGGGCTTGTTAAGTCACTTGAGCTATGTTTTAACCAAACAAGCTTTTTAAAAAGTGGAGACATATAATTAAGGAGAGAAATATCGGCATATATAGGGGGGTTTAGGATTGTTTTTTCATTTCATACTTTAGATATGATACATGCAGTAGACATATATAATGCATTACAAACATAGTATAATTATTGAAGATTTGTTTTAGTCTTTTTTTTAAAGTGGACATATGCATTGAAAATACAGTGTAGGAATATATTAGGGCATTTTTAGTATCTCAAGGTTTGTTCTAAATAAATGTATTTCTCAAACTGTGAACATATAGGGTGCAGGAGAAAAGTGGGGTATTAGGGCTTTTTGAGTTACTGGAGGTGTGTTGTAACAGAATGTTTTTTTAACGTTGGGATATATAATGCAGGCGAGCAATAGAGTACTTACAGCTGGATGTTAGGTCGTCCTTCTCTTGCTCCCCCCGAGAGGCTCTGGAGCAGCAGGAGCTTCTGCCTGCCCCCGAGACCCTCTACCCAGCCCCGTCCCCCAGTTCCGCCACCCGCTCCCTCCGCCTTGCTGCCTCGGCGCTCTCTGCTCCCCCGAGGCCTCTCCTGGGGACCCCTCGGCTCCCGGCCCAGCTCCTGGCTCCTCTCCTCTCTTCTCCTCTCCTGCCGGCTGTGGGCTCCCGACTGCTCGGCCCATGCGGCTGCTCGGTTCCAGTTCCAAGGTCCAGCGGTGGCCAGACTAGCCTGGCACACTAGGTAGCAAGTCCCCCACCCCCTCCCGCTCTGCCCCAGTCCCCCATCCTCTCCTGGATATGTAGTGAAACCTGATTGTGCGGCTGCCATCCTGATTTTGCTGACACCCCAGCACTTCCTGGGCGAGTCCCTGCTGCCATTAATGGTCATTAAGCAAGTGCCGTTTTGCCCATTGCTGTCACTTGCCGTAACTCCAAGCCGATCGCCCTGCACCCAAGTCTTGAGCGTGCAACCCTGGAGATGCTGCTACAGTCATATGTGCGAGGACCCGTGATACATCACACTTTTCAGTACCATTGGAAGTGTAGGCACAGCGAGTATCTCCCTCGTTTGGATGTGTCAGAAGAAAGAGACAGTTCCCATTAAGGCAGAATTAGGGGGCAAGACTAGAAATGTGGGGCTCAATCCCGGATCACAGTGGTGCTGATACCTGCCGTGTTAGCAGCCTCCGTTCCTGTGGACAAACTGCCAATCCACCATCTCAAAGGTACATGTCTCCAGAAAGGGGCTGGGACTGGCTGGCTGGGGGGAGGGGGCAGCAATGTTATCTAGAGAAAAAACGGGCTTCAAGATGTCCCAGTTCAAGATAGGCATTGAGACCACCAAGCTGGAAACTGACCGGGCTCAAAGATTTGGGGAAATTAAGCTAAAAAGGGACTCCTTTGGCTAGATATGGTTATTTCACCTACAGATTCGGCCTGGTGATAGATTTACTTATTTATTTATAATTTTTTTTACTGAGATTTATTACTGACCTTTATTGTTTCCCTAAATAGCTCAAGGCAGTGAACATACCGAAGACTCCTTCGTCCCTACAACAACAAGCTTGTGAGGTAGGCTAAGACTGAGAGAGGGAGACTGGCTCAAGGTCACCCAGCAGACTGTTGTGCCTTGGATGGCCCTGGTCAGTACTTGGAGCGGAGGCTTCTTTCCTAATTCGCTTCTTACGGTCACCAGAAGCAACCTAGTAGGGCCAGAGATGGCCAAACTGATCGATTGCTGATGCCGACTCCTTTGCACTCTTTTGAGAGGTGATTTGTCTTGAAAAGAAGTCAGAATCAAATGGGAACTTGGGACAGTTAGAAGGGAGGTCATGATCGATGCATTATGTCCATGTTTCCCAAAAAGGGCCACTTTAAGGCCAGTTAGCAAAATGGCCCCTGAACGGAGGGAGGATGTGACTGTGTCTCTCCATTTCTTCAGACAGGTCAGCAACAGGGAAGAAACGGCCCTAAAGTGAATATCCCTGGGCTATCTCTCTGTGGCCAGTGATGGTTAAGCAGTCAAGAGATGCCTTTGACCTTCAGACCCAGGAATTCAAGAGACAAACAATGGATGAAAGAGCAGCACACTTGCCTCAAGAAGACCGTCGATCAACTAAAGAGCACAACAAAAAAGTGGCAGAAAACTGCTGGACAAAAGAGAAAGGTTGGAGCGTGCCACCACCATGATCCCTCAGCGAGGGCTAAAGATCAAATATTTGGTGAAACACACTGAAGAACTGCACAAAGAACGCTGCAGGTCAGCAGCCAAGCGGCCTTTCTCAAATATGAGAAGGCTGCCTTAGAACCTTTGAGAAGAGGTCTCGAAGAAGTCTGGAACCTTCTTAAGAACTGAAGAAGCACCTCTAAAGTCTGCAGCATGAACAGGTTGAGACGGGCCAAAGTTACTATGTGGAGAAAAGCCACTCCAGCCAACTGATGCAGAAAGTCAGTCCTCTTCAGCAGAATTTGAGGGAAAAAAAGAAGCAAGTCAACAATCTACAGCAGCAACAGCAGCCGCCGCAGAGCTATGCTTCCCAGGCCACAGTTGGAGACCTGTGGAAAGCCGAGGAGGACAACGGAGAAGGACTGAACCATGTCAAAATGACAATGCAAGAATTACAGCTGCAGACCAGGTGTTTCGAGAAAGACAGTGAAGATCTCCACAGGGAGGTCCCCAGCCAAGTGGCCTTCTTCAGAAATGGTTTTGGCGCTCCTAAGCGACCAGCACATGGGACAACTCGCTGACCCTCTCTCCCCATAGCTGGAATGGAGGAACGCTAGCCTTTTACCCTTTCACTCCCTTCCCCTCCCTTCCCCTGACTTGCCACTTAGTGTGCCGGGGAGCCAGGCGAGCCCCCCCCCTACCAGCTGAAGCAACACCTTCACCCTCGCCCTCCCAATCACTGCAGGGCTGTCAGCTGAGCTGAACACCTCACAGCCACCGAGCATCAGGGCCTGAGAGGGCTGGGGAATCCCAGGGCTCCGAGCCAAAAAGGAGCCTGGAGGTGAACTTGGTAGGGTGAGTCCACAGGCTCCTCTCCAAGCCTCAGAGTTCCAGCTGAGGATGAGGGCCACCAGGGACAGGGTGAGGGCTCTGCGGTGGGCAGAGCAGAAAGTCTGGCCAGAACAGGATCTGGAACCCAGAACCGAGTGGCTGAATGAGCCGAGCAGCTGGCATCCCAGCAGCCCACAGGAGAGGAGCAGAGAGGAGAACAGCTAGAAGCCGAACTGGGAGCCGAGGGGTCCGCAGGAGACGCCACGAGGCAGCAGAGACCCCCGGAGGCCGCAAGGCTGACGGAGCTGGTGGCAGAGCTGGAAGACAGGGCTGGGCTGAGGGTCTCGGGGGCAGGCAGACATTCCTGCTGCTCCAGAGCCTGCAAGAGAGTGGCAACAGAAGGGAGAAGCCGGGGGTGGTCAGTGGCCTGTGGGTGGTCAAGTAGTCTTAGGGGTGGTAGAACATAAGAGATTGATTCATAGGGCTGGAAGGGACTTTGGAGGTCTTCTACTCCAACCGTCTGCTCAAGGCAGGAACTTTCTGCCATCCCAGTCAAATGGTTTGCTTCTCCATTTTTGAAAACTTCCAGTGATGGAGCACTCACAACTTCTTACTGTCTGAAAATTTCTCCTGACTTCTTGGTTGGGTCTCCCTTTCAACGTCCACCCTTGTCTTTTTTCCTGCTCTGCAGTTCTTAAGTCACTCCCTGTCCTTTGAGACAGACCCTAACAGTGTGGAAGACTGCTGTTGTGTCTGCCCGATCCTTATCATCTTCGATAAGTTACACATAGCGAACTCCCTGAACCGTTCATGAAACGATTTAGCCTCCAGCTCTTAAATCATCTTTGTTGCTCTTCTCTTCAAACTTTCTGCAGTCTCAACAATGTTTTCTATCGGGCTGACCAGAATTGGATACAATATTCCAAGGTGGTCTCACCAGTGCGATATAAAGCAGTACCAGCACTTCTGGCGATCTTGAAACTGCCCCTCTTTTATTGCTGCCTAAGACTGCATTGGCCTGTGTTGACAGCTGCAGCACACATCTGGCTGATCCTTAAGTGGTTTTCCTCTAGATCCGTCTCACAGTTATCCCTGCTGAGCCAGGTACCGCCCATTCTGTGCCTGTGCAATTGATTTTCCTGCCTAAGGAAGAACTGTACTTTTCTCACCAATGAACTGCATCCTGTTCAGGTCTGTCAAGATCCTCTTAGATGTTGAGCCTATCTTCCAACAATCTTGATGTCCTCTGCACATTTGGTGAGTTCTCCTTCTATCCCCTCATCTAGATCATTGATGAAGATGTGGAAGAGATCTAGGCCGAAGGCAGATCCCTGAGGTACCCCACAGAATGCTTCCCTTCTTGTAGATGTAGCGGTAGCTCCATTAAGGAATAAACACTGGGTGCGGCTGGTCAGCCCCCTGAGGATCCACCACTTGATTCTCTATTCCAGGATTTTCCCAGGAATTGATGTCAAGCTCTTTTTCCAGTTCTCTGAGAGCTCCCCTGGGCTGCAGGAGCATTCAGAAATTATATTTGGTGACCCCAAAATTAGGTCTGCCAGCTCCTTTGGATGCCTGGGTGGCAAACCATCTGGTCGGCGTGATTTCTACCCATCCAGAGTGGATTGGTCCTCTTTGACTAATTTCGTGCCTATTTGGAATTGTACATAGATTCTATCTCCCTCGGTGTTGCTGTTGATAGGCTGTTTTTTTTTCTTTTGCTGAAAAAGAGATGGAAAGGAGTTAAGCATTTCTGAATTCACCCTGCTGCCTGTCTCCTTCCTGCCTTCTGCTCCCATTAGTGGACCTATTGACTTTCTTGACTTTCTTCTTGTTCCTTACGTAAAATTTTCCTTTATTATTTTTGGCCTTTGTTGCCAGTCTTTGCCCATTCCAGGCCTTTGCTATTCCGAGTCGGTCCTTGCAAATTCAGTCTACTCGCTGGTATTCTGCTTTACTTATGTGCCCCTCTTTCCATTTTTTTTCTACCTGACCATATTGTACTTCTCGGAGGGCTCTTTGAGCAACCATGCTGGTATCTCATGATATCTTTAATTTTTCTGTGTCTTATTGTTTTTGCTCGGTCCTTCATCGTTTCATTTTCCAGGGTTTTCTTTTAATCAAAATGGACATATATATAATACGTTACAGGTGTAGAGTTTAGCTATCTATTAGGGCTTGTTAAGGCACTTGAGCTATGTTTTAACCAAACAAGCTTTTTAAAAAGTGGAGACATATAATAAAGGAGAGAAATATCGGCATATATAGGGGGGTTTAGGATTTTTTTTTCATTTCATACTTTAGATATTATATATGCAGTAGAGATATATAATGCATTACAAAAGTAGTATAGTTATTGAAGATTTGTTTTAGTCTTTTTTTTAAAGTGGACATATGCATTGAAAATAGAGTGTAGGAATATATTAGGGCATTTTTAGTATCTCGAGGTTTGTTCTAAATAAATGTATTTCTCAAATTGTGAACATATAGGGTGCAGGAGAAAAGTGGGGTATTAGGGCTTTTTGAGTTACTGGAGGTGTGTTGTAGCAGAATGTTTTTTTAACGTTGGCATATATAATGCAGGCGAGCAATAGAGTACTTACAGCTGGATGTTAGGTCGTCCTTCTCTTGCTCCCCCCGAGAGGCTCTGGAGCAGCAGGAGCTTCTGCCTGCCCCCGAGACCCTCTACCCAGCCCCGTCCCCCAGTTCCGCCACCCGCTCCCTCCGCCTTGCTGCCTCGGCGCTCTCTGCTCCCCCGAGGCCTCTCCTGGGGACCCCTCGGCTCCCGGCCCAGCTCCTGGCTCCTCTCCTCTCTTCTCCTCTCCTGCCGGCTGTGGGCTCCCGACTGCTTGGCCCATTCGGGTGCTCGGTTCCGGTTCCAGCCGTGGCCAGACTCGCCCGGCAAACTAGGTATCAAGTCCCCCACCCCCTTTCTATCTGCCACCGTCCCCCATCCTCTCCTGGATATGTAGTGAAACCTGATTGTGCGGCTGCCAGCGGCTGCCATCCTGATTTTTCTGACACCCCAGCACTTCCTGTAATGCCATTAATGGTCATTAAAGAATGCAAGTTTTCAAATGCAGAATTTGTTTTTCATTTTTTATTCATATTTTATTGATTTCATTTATATAAAACATCTTGTATTTATGGCTTATTTTTGGAAGCTGTGGGGCCTGGGTGTGTTTTGTGGGAGTAGGGGAAGGAAGGGCAATGAAAATGAGCATCCTTCCATGCGAGTCCATCTACCTCGAAGTGTAGCTAAAAAGACAGACGAGTCACTTGACTGTTCTCTCATCTAAGTCATTGATGAAGATATTGAAGAGTCCTGAGCCTAAGACGGAACATTGTGGTACCCCACTGCTTACTTCTCTCCATGTGGATGTAGTGTAGTGAGAGAGAGAAAAAGAGAGAGGGGGGGGAGAGAGGGAGAGAAAGAGAGAGAAAAGAGAGGGAGAGAGGGAGGGAGAGAGAGAGAAAAGAAAGGGGGAGAGGAGAGAGGGAGAAAGAGAGGGAGAGAGAGAAAGAGAGAGCGAGAGGAAAGAGGGAGAGGGAGAGGAAAGAGAGAGAGAGAGAGAAAGAGAGAAAGAGAAAGAGAGAGAGAGGAAACAGAGAAAGAGAGAGAGAACTCATGCACAGCAGCCTCTATTTTATTTTTAATTAAACCCTTCAAACAAGCTCCGCCCCTCATGCCTGTGCACCTGCGCTTGCAAGTTTTGCTGCTCCCAGTGTTTTTTTTTCCTCTGGGAAACGAGTCCAAGTGGCTCTTTGAGTGTTTAAGGTTGCAGACCCCTGGCTTAGGCCATCATTTTGCAGGATTTCGAGGTATACTGAGAAAATGCCATTTTGGTTTTCAGAACATCAAAGAAGCAGCTAGGAAGATATGTATCTGCTGAATCAAGTTTGTCCTGTTGAAAGAAAAATCATAAGGTCCAGTCCAAGCTGGGAATAAATAAAATGGAGGCTGTTTGGAAAGAAGATTCTTGTTTATTTACTTACCCGAAACTTCAGTGACACAGCATGTTTCTGGGTGGCTGACAAAATGGAGCTGGGAATGGTGGGCTTTTATACCTTCTTTGGGCTTTGTATTTGAGGTTCTTCCTGTCCCTGTGCAATGTACTTACACCTGGCTTGAGTGTGCCCTTTTGGGGTTTTTTAAAGGTGGTGGGTTAATCCTATTATGTCCTAAAGGTCACGTTCCTGTCCTTCATCTCTTCATTTGGAGGCTCCTTTCAAGTAGGAAGGCCTGAATCCAGTCCGCAAATCCCACGGGAGCCCTCTTCTCCGTTCCATCATCCCGCAGCTGTGTTGATTGCAGTTCCAAGAACTCCCGTGGATGAGATGCCCATAGGTCAGAAGCATCCCCGATGATGTAATCAAAGCTCTGCTGAGAATCCTGGGAGTTGTAATTGAACCTGTCTGAAATTGCCAAGCTGAAGAAAGCCATCCCCAGGACAGATTCAAGACACCAGACCCCCTCCTGAAGATCAACACTGTGTTTGCACCCAGAAGCTCTTTCCCCTCTGTCCTTCTCCCACTTCCTATCTCTTTCCTCAATTCCCAGGAAAGAAGAAGAATCCGGTGCAATGAGTCATCCTGATTTGCGGCCTCCCACTTGTGGGCCTTCTCCTGCATTTGCTACTCTGGACAAGCAGGTAGCCACTCCCAAGAAACCTTCAACCTTCCACAAAATGTCAAAAATGAAGACGTGGCTCAAGATTTCTTAACATCCATCTTGAAATAGTCAGCTAACAATCACTGCCCCAAAGAAAGGAATAGAGCAGTCCATGGAGTGTGGGCGATGGGGAGGTCCTGCCCTTCTGATCTGGCCAGCTTCTCAGCTCATGGTCCAGCCAGCTGGGCGCAGGGCCAATGGCTCACCGGTCTCTGACCGACGTGCCGGTTCCATCTGCCCATAGAAGGCAGGAAAGGAGTCACAAAAAGGGACAATTTTACAAAAGGATCATCATCGTCGTCGTCATCATTACCAAGAAAGCCAGACCAGCTTCAGTTCCCAGAGAGGCTCCAGGCCCCTCGCAAAGTCTGTTGCATGAGGAAGCTTTTTGACGAAGGAGCACAGACTTGGCCGACTCTTCCTTAGCGCTCTTGTGCCAAGGAAGCCCCTGGGAGTCATAGAGACCCCCAATCTTGCCCACCTCCCCCTCCCTGCCTCCCTACCACCATCCACAGGGAGCTTGGATTCCCCAAAGTGACAACCTCCTTACCGGAGCTGTTTTCACACCATTTGTCTGTTGTCTCAGCACAATTCTGGATTTCCAGAAAGCTGGCAAGGGGCTCCCAGGAATTAAAACCCACCAGCAAGAGCAAACGGAGTCCCACATCCAAAAGAAAGAACAGGGAATGTGGCTCCAGGTCTGCTCTGGGACGGAGCACAGAAAGCTCAGCTATTCTGCAGCGACACCACGGAGGGAGGACAGAAGTGCTGATGGAGCTGCAGAGAGTCAGCAACGTAAAATGAGACCTCTGTCGGCCGTTGAAAATGCTAGTGGCACTGAAAAAAGGGATTTATGACCAGTCCTCACAGTTACAACCATTGCAAAATTCCCAGTCACATGATCAAAAGGTGGGCACTTGGCAGCCAGCTTGTATTTGTCACGGTTGCAGTCTTTGGCTCATGTGATCTCAATCTGAAACTTTCCCAACTGGCTTCCAACAAACTAAGTCAATGGGAAAAGCCGGATTCCCTTAATGAAACGAACCCCAAACTCGGGATTCATTTCGCAACTGCAGCGATTTCCTTAACAACGGTAGCTCTGACTCACAGAAGGACCTGCTTGATTCGCCGAGGAACGGCGGGCTTGTATCATGGCCATAAGTCAAGGACTCCCTGCATCCCTCGGGTTCCCTAGGTGGATCCCTTGCAGTAGTGCAGTCGCTGTAAGTAACAGAGTGTCTCAGACATTGGCGGTCACTCTGCAGATCCCAGAGGAATTCAAGTAGGGCCGCCCTCCATGGGGGGAGATGAGCCCCCTGAATTGGGCGGCTGCACCCAGGCGGTTTTCCTGTGAGGGATACAGCTTGGCCACTTTCTCTCTCTCTCTCTCTTGTTTTATTTTTTATTACTTTAAGGCATAAAATGCAAAAAGACACAAGACAAGAGTAGGAAGAATTGGGGAGGAAAAAAGGGAGGGAAAAGGGGAAAAGAGAAAGAAAAGGCGTTAACTTCCAACTCCCTTCGCAAACTAACCCCGGCATTTCCTAGTGGTCTCCCATCCCTGCTTTAATCCAAGTCTGCTTAAGCTTTTCCAGATCAGTCCACTGCTACATCCTTAAGGCAGTCCTCAACTTACAGCCAGAATTGGAACCAGTATTGCCATTGCTAAGCTAGGTGGTCCTTAAGCGAGTTGTCCTCAGATTTACGGTGTTTTTGACATGATCGTTAAACGAATCACGGTAGTTGTTTAGTGAATCAGGCAGTCATTAAGCAAGTGCAGTTTTGCCCATTGCTGTCACTTGTCGTAACTCCAAGCCGATGTCCCTGCACCCAAGTCATGAGCGTGTGACCCTGGGGTTGCTGCTACAGTCATATGTGTGAGGACCCGTGATACATCACACTTTTCAGTGCCATTGGAACTTTGAACGGTCCCAAAAGGAAAGGCTATAAAACGAGGACTATTATGGGGTACTTGGTTAGGGACTGTACAACATTTAATCTTTTTGTTTCTTTAGCCACATTTTCATAACATCTTTTTAAACTGAATAACATCTAATCCTTATGTGTATTTCCCTTTGACTCCAATTGACATGGACACAAAAACCTGGATTCTCTGGATCTCTAATGCTAGATTTCAGATGCAAGGGACAACGTTTTAATTTGGACTTTACCCCCAAAACAAGGGGCAACATCTGTGGCTTCCCAGCTCTCCGGACAATGGACAGTTGTCCATTCAGGTGGAGGAGCTCTGGTGGATGAGGATTCAGGGCTCACTTGCAAAAGCCCCTGAAGAGCCGGC
The DNA here is from genome assembly GCF_016545835.1 of Crotalus tigris. NCBI lineage: Eukaryota > Metazoa > Chordata > Lepidosauria > Squamata > Viperidae > Crotalus > Crotalus tigris. Next base: position 18,265 of record NW_024100434.1, on the reverse strand, counting down.
CAATCAGTGAATAAGCCAGGCCCTCCAGTGAAGGCAGCCAGTTGGTGATTATTTTTCAACTCTCAGCTTGGCTTGTGACATCAGGGGCTCCTCCTAACCTCATTGGCTGGAGATTGCCATGACAACCTCCAGCATCCTTGGTAGTCTGGACCACAGGGCTGGAAGGCTCTGTTCCAAATCCCTGGCAAGTGTCTGGATTGGATGGCTGGCACTGTGGGCACAGCGAGGACCTCCCTCGTTTGGACGTGTCAGAAGGAAGAGACAGTTCCCATTGAGGCAGAATTAGGGGGCGAGACTAGAAAAGTGGGGTTCAATCCCGGATCACAGCGGTGCTGATACCTGCCATGTTAGCAGCCTCCATATATGTGACCAAATTGCCAATCCACCATCTCAAAGGTACATGTCTCTGAAAAGGGGCTGGGACCAGCTGGCTGGGGGGATGGGACAGCAATGTGATTTAGGAAAAAATGGGCTTCAAGATGTCCCAGTTCAAGATAGGCATTGAGACCACCAAGCTGGAAACTGACCGGGCTCAAAGATTTGGGGAAATTAAGCTGAAAAGGGACTCCTTTGGCTAGATATGGTTATTTCCCGAACACACTCGGCCTGGTGATAGATTTACTTATTTATTTATTATTTTTATTACTGAGATTTATTACTGACCTTTATTGTTTCCCTAAATAGCTCAAGGCAGTGAACGTACCGAAGAGTCCTTCGTCCCTACAACAACAAGCTTGTGAGGTAGGCTAAGACTGAGAGAGGGAGACTGGCTCAAGGTCACCCAGCAGACTGTCGTGCCTTGGATGGCCCTGGTCAGTACTTGGAGCGGAGGCTTCTTTCCTAATTCGCCTCCTACGGTCATCAGAAGCAACCTAGTAGGGTCAGAGATGGCCAAACTGATCGATTGCTGATACCGACATCTTTGCACTCTTTTGAGAGGTGATTTGTCTTGAAAAGGAGTCAGAATCAAATGGGAAGTTGGGGCAGTTAGAAGGGAGGTCATGATCGATGCATTATGTCCGTGTTTCCCAAAATGGGCCACTTTAAGGCCGGTTAGCAAAATGGCCCCTGAACGGAGGAAGGATGTGACTGTGTCTCTCCATTTCTTCAGACAGGTCAGCAACAGGGAAGAAACGGCCCTAAAGTGAATATCCCTGGGCTATGTCAGCGGCCAGTGATGGTCTCCATCTCCAGGTTAAGCAGCCGAGAGATGCCTTTGACCTTCAGACCCAGGAATTCAAGAGACAAACAATGGATGAAAAGCAGCACACTTGCCTCAAGAAGATGGTCGATCAACTAAAGAGCACAACAAAAAAGTGGCAGAAAACTGCTGGACAAAAGAGAAAGGTTGGAGCGTGCCACCACCATGATCCCTCAGCGAGGACTAAAGATCAAATATTTGGTGAAACACACTGAAGAACTGCACAAAGAACGCTGCAGGTCAGCAGCCAAGCGGCCTTTCTCAAATATGAGAAGGCTGCCTTAGAACCTTTGAGAAGAGGTCTCGAAGAAATCTGGAACCTTCTTAAGAACTGAAGAAGCACCTCTAAAGTCTGCAGCATGAATAGGTTGAGACGGACCAAAGTTACTATGCGGAGAAAAGCCACTCCAGCCAACTGATGCAGAAAGTCAGTCCTCTTCAGCAGAATGTGAGGGAAAATAAGAAGAAGCAAGTCAACAATCTACAGCAGCAACAGCAGCCGCCGCAGAGCTTATCTTCCCAGGCCATTGTTGGAGACCTGTGGAAAACTGAGGAGGACCACGGAGAAGGACTGAACCATGTCAAAATGACGATGCAAGAATTACAGCTGCAGACGAGGTGTTTCGAGAAAGACAGTGAAGATCTGCACAGGGAGGTCCCCAGCCAATTGACCTTCTTCAGAAATGGTTTTTGTACTCCTAAGCGACCAGCACATGGGACAACTCGCTGACCCTCTCTCCCCATAGCTGGAATGGAGGAACGGTGGCCTTTTACCCTTTCGAGAAAGAAAAGGAATTCTTCCCCTCCCTTCCCCTGACTTGCCACTTAATGTGCCGGGGAGCCAGGTGACCCCCCCCACCAGCTGAAGCAACAGCTTCACCCTCTCCCTCCCAGTCACTGATTTTTCTGACACCCCAGCACTTCCCGGGCGAGTCCCTGATGCCATTAATGGTCATTAAGCAAGTGCAGTTTTGCCCATTGCTGTCACTTGTCATAACTCCAAGCCGATCGCCCTGCACCCAAGTCATGAGCGTGTGACCCTGGGGTTGCTGCTACAGTCATATGTGCAAGGACCCGTGATACATCACACTTTTCAGTGCCATTGGAACTTTGAACGGTCCCCAAAGGAAAGGCTATAAAACAAGGACTATTGCAGGGTACTTGTTTAGGGACTGTACAAGATTTAATCTTTTTGTTTCTTTACCCACATTCTCATAACATCTTTTTAAGATAAATAACATCTAATCCTTATGTGTATTTCCCTTTGACTCCAATTGACATGGACACAAAAACCTGGATTCTCTGGATCTCTAATGCTAGATTTCAGATGCAAGGGACAACGTTTTAATTTGGACTTTACCCCCAAAACAAGGGGCAACATCTGTGGCTTCCCAGCTCTCCGGACAATGGACAGTTGTCCATTCAGGTGGAGGAGCTCTGGAGGATGAGGATTCAGGGCTCACTTGCAAAAGCCCCTGAAGAGCCGGCCAATCAGTGAATAAGCCAGGCCCTCCAGTGAAGGCAGCCAGTTGGTGATTATTTTTCAACTCTCCAGAAAGGGGCTGGGACTGGCTGGCTGGCTATCTAGAGAAAAAATGGGCTTCAAGATGTCCCAGTTCAAGATAGGCATTGAGACCACCAAGCTGGAAACTGACCGGGCTCAAAGATTTGGGGAAATTAAGCTAAAAAGGGACTCCTTTGGCTAGATATGGTTATTTCCCGAACACACTCGGCCTGGTGATAGATTTATCTGTATTTATTTATTATTTTTATTACTGAGATTTATTACTGACCTTTATTGTTTCCCTTAATAGCTCAAGGCAATGAACATGCTGAAGACTCCTTCATCCCTATAACAACAAGCTTGTGAGGTAGGCTAAGACTGAGAGAGGGAGACTGGCTCAAGGTCACCCAGCAGACTGTCGTGCCTTGGATGGCCCTGGTCAGTACTTGGAGCGGAGGCTTCTTTCCTAATTCGCCTCCTACGGTCACCAGAAGCAACCTAGCAGGGCCAGAGATGGCCAAACTGATCGATTGCTGATGCCGACTCCTTTGCACTCTTTTGAGAGGTGATTTGACTTGAACAGGAGTCAGAATCAAATGGGAACTTGGGACAGTTAGAAGGGAGGTCATGATCGATGCATTATGTCCGTGTTTCCCAAAATGGGCCACTTTAAGGCCGGTTAGCAAAATGGCCCCTAAACGGAGGAAGGATGTGACTGTGTCTCTCCATTTCTTCAGACAGGTCAGCAACAGGGAAGAAACGGCCCTACAGTGAATATCCCTGGGCTATCTCTCAGTGGCCAGTGATGGTTAAGCAGTCAAGAGATGCCTTTGACCTTCAGACCCAGGAATTCAAGAGACAAACAATGGATGAAAGAGCAGCACAGTTGCCTCAAGAAGATGGTCGATCAACTAAAGAGCACAACAAAAAAGTGGCAGAAAACTGCTGGACAAAAGAGAAAGGTTGGAGCGTGCCACCACCATGATCCCTCAGCGAGGACTAAAGATCAAATATTTGGTGAAACACACTGAAGAACTGCACAAAGAACGCTGCAGGTCAGCAGCCAAGCGGCCTTTCTCAAATATGAGAAGGCTGCCTTAGAACCTTTGAGAAGAGGTCTCGAAGAAGTCTGGAACCTTCTTAAGAACTTAAGAAGCACCTCTAAAGTCTGCAGCATGAATAGGTTGAGACGGACCAAAGTTACTACGTGGAGAAAAGCCACTCCAGCCAACTGATGCAGAAAGTCAGTCCTCTTCAGCAGAATGTGAGGGAAAATAAGAAGAAGCAAGTCAACAATCTACAGCAGCAACAGCAGCCGCCGCAGAGCTATGCTTCCCAGGCCACTGTTGGAGACCTGTGGAAAGCCGAGGAGGACAACGGAGAAGGACTGAACCATGTCAAAATGACGATGCAAGAATTACAGCTGCAGACCAGGTGTTTCGAGAAAGACAGTGAAGATCTCCACAGGGAGGTCCCCAGCCAAGTGGCCTTCTTCAGAAATGGTTTTGGCGCTCCTAAGCGACCAGCACATGGGACAACTCGCTGACCCTCTCTCCCCATAGCTGGAATGGAGGAACGGTGGCCTTTTACCCTTTCACTCCCTTCCCCTCCCTTCCCCTGACTTGCCACTTAGTGTGCCGGGGAGCCAGGCGAGCCCCCCCCCCCTACCAGCTGAAGCAACACCTTCACCCTCGCCCTCCCAATCACTGCAGGGCTGTCAGCTGAGCTGAACACCTCACAGCCACCGAGCATCAGGGCCTCCGAGGGATGGGGAATCCCAGGGCTCCGAGCCAAAAAGGAGCCTGGAGGTGAACTTGGTAGGGTGAGTCCACAGGCTCCTCTCCAAGCCTCAGAGTTCCAGCTGAGGATGAGGGCCACCAGGGACAGGGTGAGGGCTCTGCGGTGGGCAGAGCAGAAAGTCTGGCCAGAACAGGATCTGGAACCCAGAACCGAGTGGCTGAATGAGCCGAGCAGCTGGCATCCCAGCAGCCCACAGGAGAGGAGCAGAGAGGAGAACAGCTAGAAGCCGAACTGGGAGCCGAGGGGTCCGCAGGAGACGCCACGAGGCAGCAGAGACCCCCGGAGGCCGCAAGGCTGACGGAGCTGGTGGCAGAGCTGGAAGACAGGGCTGGGCTGAGGGTCTCGGGGGCAGGCAGACATTCCTGCTGCTCCAGAGCCTGCAAGAGAGTGGCAACAGAAGGGAGAAGCCGGGGGTGGTCAGTGGCCTGTGGGTGGTCAAGTAGTCTTAGGGGTGGTAGAACATAAGAGATTGATTCATAGGGCTGGAAGGGACTTTGGAGGTCTTCTACTCCAACCGTCTGCTCAAGGCAGGAACTTTCTGCCATCCCAGTCAAATGGTTTGCTTCTCCATTTTTGAAAACTTCCAGTGATGGAGCACTCACAACTTCTTACTGTCTCAAAATTTCTCCTGACTTCTTGGTTGGGTCTCCCTTTCAACGTCCACCCTTGTCTTTTTTCCTGCTCTGCAGTTCTTAAGTCACTCCCTGTCCTTTGAGACAGACCCTAACAGTGTGGAAGACTGCTGTTGTGTCTGCCCGATCCTTATCCTCTTCGATAGGTTACACATAGCGAACTCCCTGAACCGTTCATGAAACGATTTAGCCTCCAGCTCTTAAATCATCTTTGTTGCTCTTCTCTTCAAACTTTCTGCAGTCTCAGCAACATTTTCTATCCCACCAGTGTGATATAATGCGGTACCAGCACTTCTGGCGATCTTGAAACTGCCCCTCTTTTATTGCTGCCTAAGACTGCATTGGCCTATGTTGACATCTGCAGCACACATCTGGCTGATCCTTAAGTGGTTTTCCTCTAGATCCGTCTCACAATTATCCCTGCTGAGCCAGGTACCGCCCATTCTGTGCCTGTGCAATTTATTTTCCTGCCTAAGGAAGAACTGTACTTTTCTCACCAATGAACTGCATCCTGTTCAGGTCTGTCAAGATCCTCTTAGATGTTGAGCCTATCTTCCAACAATCTTGATGTCCTCTGCACATTTGATGAGTTCCCCTTCTATCCCCTCATCTAGATCATTGATGAAGATGTGGAAGAGATCTAGGCCGAAGGCAGATCCCTGAGGTACCCCACTGAATGCTTCCCTTCTTGTAGATGTAGCGGTAGCTCCATTAAGGAATAAACACTGGGTGCGGCTGGTCAGCCCCCTGAGGACCCATCTGAAGGTGATACTGGTGGATGTCCATTTCTAGGTGCTCGCAAATCCTCCACTTGATTCTCTATTCCAGGATTTTCCCAGGAATTGATGTCAAGCTCTTTTTCCAGTTCTCTGAGAGCTCCCCTGGGCTGCAGGAGCATTCAGAAATGACGTTTGGTGACACCAAAATTAGGTCGGCCAGCTCCTTTGGAAGCCTGGGAGGGTCGGCGTGATTTCTACCCATCCAGAGTGGATTGGTCCTCTTTGACTAATTTCGTGCCTATTTGGAATCGTATATAGATTCTATCTCTCTCGATGTTGCTGTTGATAGGCTGTTTTTTTTTCTTTTGCTGAAAAAGAGATGGAAAGGAGTTAAGCATTTCTGAATTCACCCTGCTGCCTGTCTCCTTCCTGCCTTCTGCTCCCATTAGTGGACCTATTGACTTTCTTGACTTTCTTCTTGTTCCTTACATAAAATTTTCCTTTATTATTTTTGGCCTTTGTTGCCAGTCTTTGCCCATTCCAGGCCTTTGCTATTCCGAGTCGGTCCTTGCAAATTCAGTCTACTCGCTGGTATTCTGCTTTACTTATGTGCCCCTCTTTCCATTTTTTTTCTACCTGACCATATTGTACTTCTCAGAGGGCTCTTTGAGCAACCATTCTGGTATCTCATGATATCTTTAATTTATCTGTGTCTTATTGTTTTTGCTCGGTCCTTCATCGTTTCATTTTCCAGGGTTTTCTTTTAATCAAAATGGACATATATAATACGTTACAGGTGTAGAGTTTAGCTATCTATTAGGGCTTGTTAAGGCACTTGAGCTATGTTTTAACCAAACAAGCTTTTTAAAAAGTGGAAACATATAATAAAGGAGAGAAATATCGGCATATATAGGGGGGTTTAGGATTTTTTTTTCATTTCATACCTTAGATATTATATATGCAGTAGACATATATAATGCATTACAAAAATAGTATAGTTATTGAAGATTTGTTTTAGTCTTTTTTTTAAAGTGGACATATGCATTGAAAATACAGTGTAGGAATATATTAGGGCATTTTTAGTATCTCGAGGTTTGTTCTAAATAAATGTATTTCTCAAATTGTGAACATATAGGGTGCAGGAGAAAAGTGGGGCGTTGGGGCTTTTTTAGTTACTGGAGGTGTGTTGTAACAGAATGTTTTTTTAACGTTGGCATATATAATGCAGGCGAGCAATAGAGTACTTACAGCTGGATGTTAGGTCGTCCTTCTCTTGCTCCCCCCGAGAGGCTCTGGAGCAGCAGGAGCTTCTGCCTGCCCCCGAGACCCTCTACCCAGCCCCGTCCCCCAGTTCCGCCACCCGCTCCCTCCGCCTTGCTGCCTCGGCGCTCTCTGCTCCCCCGAGGCCTCTCCTGGGGACCCCTCGGCTCCCGGCCCAGCTCCTGGCTCCTCTCCTCTCTTCTCCTCTCCTGCAGGCTGTGGGCTCCCGACTGCTCGGCCCATGCGGCTGCTCGGTTCCGGTTCCAAGGTCCAGCGGTGGCCAGACTAGCCTGGCACACTAGGTAGCAAGTCCCCCACCCCCTCCCTCTCTGCCCCAGTCCCCCATCCTCTCCTGGATATGTAGTGAAACCTGATTGTGCGGCTGCCATCCTGATTTTTCTGCCACCCTAGCACTTCCTGGGCGAGTCCCTGCTGCCATTAATGGTCATTAAGCAAGTGCCGTTTTGCCCATTGCTGTCATTTGCCGTAACTCCAATCCGATGGCCCTGCACCCAAGTCATGAGCGTGCAACCCTGGAGATGCTGCTACAGTCATATGTGCGAGGACCCGTGATACATCACACTTTTCAGTGCCATTGGAAGTGTAGGCACAGCGAGGATCTCCCTCGTTTGGATGTGTCAGAAGAAAGAGACAGTTCCCATTGAGGCAGAATTAGGGGGCGAGACTAGAAATGTGGGGCTCAATCCCGGATCACAGCGGTGCTGATACCTGCCGTGTTAGCAGCCTCCGTTCCTGTGGACAAACTGCCAATCCACCATCTCAAAGGTACATGTCTCCAGAAAGGGGCTGGGACTGGCTGGCTGGGTGGAGGGGGCAGCAATGTTATCTAGAGAAAAAATGGGCTTCAAGATGTCCCAGTTCAAGATAGGCATTGAGACCACCAAGCTGGAAACTGACCGGGCTCAAAGATTTGGGGAAATTAAGCTAAAAAGGGACTCCTTTGGCTAGATATGGTTATTTCACCTACAGACTCGGCCTGGTGATAGATTTACTTATTTATTTATTATTTTTATTACTGAGATTTATTACTGACCTTAATTGTTTCCCTAAATAGCTCAAGGCAATGAACATACTGAAGACTCCTTCGTCCCTACAACAACAAGCTTGTGAGGTAGGTTAAGACTGAGAGAGGGAGACTGGCTCAAGGTCACCCAGCAGACTGTCGTGCCTTGGATGGCCCTGGTCAGTACTTGAAGCGGAGGCTTCTTTCCTAATTCGCTTCTTACGGTCACCAGAAGCAACCTAGTAGGGCCAGAGATGGCCAAACTGATCGATTGCTGATGCCGAATCCTTTGCACTCTTTTGAGAGGTGATTTGTCTTGAAAAGGAGTCAGAATCAAATGGGAACTTGGGACAGTTAGAAGGGAGGTCATGATCAATGCATTATGTCCATGTTTCCCAAAATGGGCCACTTTAAGGCCGGTTAGCAAAATGGCCCCTGAACGGAGGGAGGATGTGACTGTGTCTCTCCATTTCTTCAGACAGGTCAGCAACAGGGAAGAAACGGCCCTAAAGTGAATATCTCTGGGCTATCTCTCAACGGCCAGTGATGGTCTCCATCTCCACGTTAAGCAGCCGAGAGATGCCTTTGACCTTCAGACCCAGGAATTCAAGAGACAAACAATGGATGAAAGAGCAGCACAGTTGCCTCAAGAAGATGGTCGATCAACTAAAGAGCACAACAAAAAAGTGGCAGAAAACTGCTGGACAAAAGAGAAAGGTTGGAGCGTGCCACCACCATGATCCCTCAGCGAGGGCTAAAGATCAAATATTTGGTGAAACACACTGAAGAACTGCACAAAGAACGCTGCAGGTCAGCAGCCAAGCGGCCTTTCTCAAATATGAGAAGGCTGCCTTAGAACTTTTGAGAAGAGGTCTCGAAGAAATCTGGAACCTTCTTAAGAACTGAAGAAGCACCTCTAAAGTCTGCAGCATTTACAGGTTGAGACGGACCAAAGTTACTACGTGGAGAAAAGCCACTCCAGCCAACTGATGCTGAAAGTCAGTCTTCTTCAGCAGAATGTGAGGGAAAAAAAGAAGCAAGTCAACAATCTACAGCAGCAACAGCAGCCGCCGCAGAGCTATGCTTCCCAGGCCACTGTTGGAGACCTGTGGAAAGCTGAGGAGAACAACGGAGAAGGACTGAACCATGTCAAAATGACGATGCAAGAATTACAGCTGCAGACGAGGTGTTTCGAGAAAGACAGTGAAGATCTCCACAGGGAGGTCCCCAGCCAAGTGGCCTTCTTCAGAAATGGTTTTGGCGCTCCTAAGCGACCAGCACATGGGACAACTCGCTGACCCTCTCTCCCCATAGCTGGAATGGAGGAACGGTGGCCTTTTACCCTTTCGAGAAAGAAAAGGAATTCTTCCTCTCCCTTCCCCTGACTTGCCACTTAGTGTGCCGGGGAGCCAGGCGAGCCCCCCCCTACCAGCTGAAGCAACACCTTCACCCTCGCCCTCCCAATCACTGCAGGGCTGTCAGCTGAGCTGAACACCTCACAGCCACCGAGCATCAGGGCCTCCGAGGGATGGGGAATCCCAGGGCTCCGAGCCAAAAAGGAGCCTGGAGGTGAACTTGGTAGGGTGAGTCCACAGGCTCCTCTCCAAGCCTCAGAGTTCCAGCTGAGGATGAGGGCCACCAGGGAGAGGGTGAGGGCTCTGCGGTGGGCAGAGCAGAAAGTCTGGCCAGAACAGGATCTGGAACCCAGAACCGAGTGGCTGAATGAGCCGAGCAGCTGGCATCCCAGCAGCCCACAGGAGAGGAGCAGAGAGGAGAACAGCTAGAAGCCGAACTGGGAGCTGAGGGGTCCGCAGGAGACGCCACGAGGCAGCAGAGACCCCCGGAGGCCGCAAGGCTGACGGAGCTGGTGGCAGAGCTGGAAGACAGGGCTGGGCTGAGGGTCTCGGGGGCAGGCAGACATTCCTGCTGCTCCAGAGCCTGCAAGAGAGTGGCAACAGAAGGGAGAAGCCGGGGGTGGTCAGTGGCCTGTGGGTGGTCAAGTAGTCTTAGGGGTGGTAGAACATAAGAGATTGATTCATAGGGCTGGAAGGGACTTTGGAGGTCTTCTACTCCAACCGTCTGCTCAAGGCAGGAACTTTCTGCCATCCCAGTCAAATGGTTTGCTTCTCCATTTTTGAAAACTTCCAGTGATGGAGCACTCACAACTTCTTACTGTCTCAAAATTTCTCCTGACTTCTTGGTTGGGTCTCCCTTTCAACGTCCACCCTTGTCTTTTTTCCTGCTCTGCAGTTCTTAAGTCACTCCATGTCCTTTGAGACAGACCCTAACTGTGTGTAAGACTGCTGTTGTGTCTGCCCGATCCTTATCCTCTTTGATAGGCTACACATAGCGAACTCCCTGAACCGTTCATGAAACGATTTAGCCTCCAGCTCTTAAATCATCTTTGTTGCTCTTCTCTTCAAACTTTCTGCAGTCTCAGCAACATTTTCTATCCCACCAGTGTGATATAATGCGGTACCAGCACTTCTGGCGATCTTGAAACTGCCCCTCTTTTATTGCTGCCTAAGACTGCATTGGCCTATGTTGACATCTGCAGCACACATCTGGCTGATCCTTAAGTGGTTTTCCTCTAGATCCATCTCACAGTTATCCCTGCTGAGCCAGGTACCGCCCATTCTGTGCCTGTGCAATTGATTTTCCTGCCTAAGGAAGAACTGTACTTTTCTCACCAATGAACTGCATCTTGTTGGATGGGCCCAATGTTCACGTCTGTCAAGATCCTCCTGGATATTGAGCCTATCTTCCAACAATCTTGATGTCCTCTGCACATTTGATGAGTTCCCCTTCTATCCCCTCCTCTAGATCATTGATGAAGATGTGGAAGAGTCCTAGGCCGAAGGCAGATCCCTGAGCTACCCCACTGAATGCTTCGCTCCATGTAGATGAACCGGTAGCTCCATTAAGGAATAAACACTGGGTGCGGCTGGTCAGCCCCCTGAGGACCCACAACTTGATTCTCTATTCCAGGATTTTCCCAGGAATTGATGTCAAGCTCTTTTTCCAGTTCTCTGAGAGCTCCCCTGGGCTGCAGGAGCATTCAGAAATGACGTTTGGTGACCCCAAAATTAGGTCTGCCAGCTCCTTTGGAAGCCTGGGAGGGTTGGTGTCATTTCTACCCATCCAGAGTGGATTGGTCCTCTTTGACTAATTTCGTGCCTATTTGGAATCGTATATAGATTCTATCTCTCTCGATGTTGCTGTTGATAGGCTGATTTTTTTTCTTTTGCTGAAAAAGAGATGGAAAGGAGTTAAGCATTTCTGAATTCACCCTGCTGCCTGTCTCCTTCCTGCCTTCTGCTCCCATCAGTGGACCTATTGACTTTCTTGACTTTCTTCTTGTTCCTTACATAAAATTTTCCTTTATTATTTTTGGCCTTTGTTGCCAGTCTTTGCCCATTCCAGGCCTTTGCTATTCCGAGTCCGTCCTTGCAGATTCAGTCTACTCGCTGGTATTCTGCTTTACTTATGTGCCCCTCTTTCCATTTTTTTTCTACCTGACCATATTGTCCCTCTTCTTCTCAGAGGGCTCTTTGAGCAACCATGCTGGTATCTCATGATATCTTTAATTTTTCCGTGTCGTATTGTTTTTGCTCGGTCCTTCATCGTTTCATTTTCCCAGGTTTCTTTTAATCAAAATGGACATATATAATACATTACAGGTGTAGAGTTTAGCTATCTATTAGGGCTTGTTAAGGCACTTGAGCTATGTTTTAACCAAACAAGCTTTTTAAAAAGTGGAGACATATAATTAAGGAGAGAAATATCGGCATATATAGGGGGTTTAGGATTGTTTTTTCATTTCATACTTTAGATATGATACATGCAGTAGACATATATAATGCATTACAAACATAGTATAGTTATTGAAGATTTGTTTTAGTCTTTTATTTAAAGTGGACATATGCATTGAAAATACAGTGTAGGAATATATTAGGGCATTTTTAGTATCTCGAGGTTTGTTCTAAATAAATGTATTTCTCAAACTGTGAACATATAGGGTGCAGGAGAAAAGTGGGGTGTTGGGGCTTTTTGAGTTACTGGAGGTGTGTTGTAACAGAATGTTTTTTTAACGTTGGCATATATAATGCAGGCGAGCAATAGAGTACTTACAGCTGGATGTTAGGTCGTCCTTCTCTTGCTCCCCCCGAGAGGCTCTGGAGCAGCAGGAGCTTCTGCCTGCCCCCGAGACCCTCTACCCAGCCCCGTCCCCCAGTTCCGCCACCCGCTCCCTCCGCCTTGCTGCCTCGGCGCTCTCTGCTCCCCCGAGGCCTCTCCTGGGGACCCCTCGGCTCCCGGCCCAGCTCCTGGCTCCTCTCCTCTCTTCTCCTCTCCTGCGGGCTGTGGGCTCCCGACTGCTCGGCCCATGCGGCTGCTCGGTTCCGGTTCCCAGGTCCAGCGGTGGCCAGACTAGCCTGGCACACTAGGTAGCAAGTCCCCCACCCCCTCCCTCTCTGCCCCCGTCCCCCATCCTCTCCTGGATATGTAGTGAAACCTGATTGTGCGGCTGCCATCCTGATTTTGCTGACACCCCAGCACTTCCTGGGCGAGTCCCTGCTGCCATTAATGGTCATTAAGCAAGTGCAGTTTTGCCCATTGCTGTCACTTGCCGTAACTCCAAGCCGATCGCCCTGCACCCAAGTCATGAGCGTGCAACCCTGGAGATGCTGCTACAGTCATATGTGCGAGGACCCGTGATACATCACACTTTTCAGTGCCATTGGAAGTGTAGGCACAGCGAGGATCTCCCTCGTTTGGATGTGTCAGAAGAAAGAGACAGTTCCCATTAAGGCAGAATTAGGGGGCGAGACTAGAAATGTGGGGCTCAATCCCGGATCACAGCGGTGCTGATACCTGCCGTGTTAGCAGCCTCCGTTCCTGTGGACAAACTGCCAATCCACCATCTCAAAGGTACATGTCTCCAGAAAGGGGCTGGGACTGGCTGTCTGGCTATCTAGAGAAAAAATGGGCTTCAAGATGTCCCAGTTCAAGATAGGCATTGAGACCACCAAGCTGGAAACTGACCGGGCTCAAAGATTTGGGGAAATTAAGCTAAAAAGGGACTCCTTTGGCTAGATATGGTTATTTCACCTACAGACTCGGCCTGGTGATAGATTTACTTATTTATTTATTATTTTTATTACTGAGATTTATTACTGACCTTTATTGTTTCCCTAAATAGCTCAAGGCAGTGAACATACCGAAGACTCCTTCGTCCCTACAACAACAAGCTTGTGAGGTAGGCTAAGACTGAGAGAGGGAGACTGGCTCAAGGTCACCCAGCAGACTGTTGTGCCTTGGATGGCCCTGGTCAGTACTTGGAGCGGAGGCTTCTTTCCTAATTCGCTTCTTACGGTCACCAGAAGCAACCTAGTAGGGCCAGAGATGGCCAAACTGATCGATTGCTGATGCCGACTCCTTTGCACTCTTTTGAGAGGTGATTTGTCTTGAAAAGGAGTCAGAATCAAATGGGAACTTGGGACAGTTAGAAGGGAGGTCATGATCGATGCATTATGTCCGTGTTTCCCAAAATGGGCCACTTTAAGGCCAGTTAGCAAAATGGCCCCTGAACGGAGGGAGGATGTGACTGTGTCTCTCCATTTCTTCAGACAGGTCAGCAACAGGGAAGAAACGGCCCTAAAGTGAATATCCCTGGGCTATCTCTCTGTGGCCAGTGATGGTTAAGCAGTCAAGAGATGCCTTTGACCTTCAGACCCAGGAATTCAAGAGACAAACAATGGATGAAAGAGCAGCACACTTGCCTCAAGAAGATGGTCCATCAACTAAAGAGCACAACAAAAAAGTGGCAGAAAACTGCTGGACAAAAGAGAAAGGTTGGAGCGTGCCACCACCATGATCCCTCAGCGAGGGCTAAAGATCAAATATTTGGTGAAACACACTGAAGAACTGCACAAAGAACGCTGCAGGTCAGCAGCCAAGCGGCCTTTCTCAAATATGAGAAGGCTGCCTTAGAACCTTTGAGAAGAGGTCTCGAAGAAGTCTGGAATCTTCTTAAGAACTTAAGAAGCACCTCTATAGTCTGCAGCATGAACAGGTTGAGACGGGCCAAAGTTACTATATGGAGAAAAGCCACTCCAGCCAACTGATGCAGAAAGTCAGTCCTCTTCAGCAGAATTTGAGGGGAAAAAAGAAGCAAGTCAACAATCTACAGCAGCAACAGCAGCCGCCGCAGAGCTATGCTTCCCAGGCCACTGTTGGAGACCTGTGGAAAGCCGAGGAGGACAACGGAGAAGGACTGAACCATGTCAAAATGACGATGCAAGAATTACAGCTGCAGACCAGGTGTTTCGAGAAAGACAGTGAAGATCTCCACAGGGAGGTCCCCAGCCAAGTGGCCTTCTTCAGAAATGGTTTTGGTGCTCCTAAGCGACCAGCACATGGGACAACTCGCTGACCCTCTCTCCCCATAGCTGGAATGGAGTTACGGTGGCCTTTTACCCTTTCACCCCCTTCCCCTCCCTTCCCCTGACTTGCCACTTAGTGTGCCGGGGAGCCAGGCGAGCCCCCCCCCTTTACCAGCTGAAGCAACACCTTCACCCTCGCCCTCCCAATCACTGCAGGGCTGTCAGCTGAGCTGAACACCTCACAGCCACCGAGCATCAGGGCCTGAGAGGGCTGGGGAATCCCAGGGCTCCGAGCCAAAAAGGAGCCTGGAGGTGAACTTGGTAGGGTGAGTCCACAGGCTCCTCTCCAAGCCTCAGAGTTCCAGCTGAGGATGAGGGCCACCAGGGACAGGGTGAGGGCTCTGCGGTGGGCAGAGCAGAAAGTCTGGCCAGAACAGGATCTGGAACCCACAACCGAGTGGCTGAATGAGCCGAGCAGCTGGCATCCCAGCAGCCCACAGGAGAGGAGCAGAGAGGAGAACAGCTAGAAGCCGAACTGGGAGCCGAGGGGTCCGCAGGAGACGCCACGAGGCAGCAGAGACCCCCGGAGGCCGCAAGGCTGACGGAGCTGGTGGCAGAGCTGGAAGACAGGGCTGGGCTGAGGGTCTCGGGGGCAGGCAGACATTCCTGCTGCTCCAGAGCCTGCAAGAGAGTGGCAACAGAAGGGAGAAGCCGGGGGTGGTCAGTGGCCTGTGGGTGGTCAAGTAGTCTTAGGGGTGGTAGAACATAAGAGATTGATTCATAGGGCTGGAAGGGACTTTGGAGGTCTTCTACTCTAACCGTCTGCTCAAGGCAGGAACTTTCTGCCATCCCAGTCAAATGGTTTGCTTGTCCATTTTTGAAAACTTCCAGTGATGGAGCACTCACAACTTCTTACTGTCTCAAAATTTCTCCTGACTTCTTGGTTGGGTCTCCCTTTCAACGTCCACCCTTGGCTTTTTTCCTGCTCTGCAGTTCTTAAGTCACTCCCTGTCCTTTGAGACAGACCCTAACAGTCTGGAAGACTGCTGTTGTGTCTGCCCGATCCTTATCCTCTTCGATAGGTTACACATAGCGAACTCCCTGAACCGTTCATGAAATGATTTAGCCTCCAGCTCTTAAATCATCTTTGTTGCTCTTCTCTTCACACTTTCTGCAGTCTCAACAATGTTTTCTATCGGGCTGACCAGAGTTGGATACAGTATTCCAAGGTGGTCTCACCAGTGCGATATAAAGCGGTAGCAGCACTTCTGGCCATCTTGAAACTGCCCCTCTTTTATTGCTGCCTAAGACTGCATTGGCCTATGTTGACACCTGCAGCACACATCTGGCTGATCCTTCAGTGGTTTTCCTCTAGATCCGTCTCACAATTATCCCTGCTGAGCCATTCTGTGCCTGTGCAATTGATTTTCCTGCCTAAGGAAGAACTGTACTTTTCTCACCAATGAACTGCATCTTGTTAGATGGGCCCAATGTTCAAGTCTGTCAAGATCCTCCTGGATATTGAGCCTATCTTCCAACAATCTTGATGTCCTCTGCACATTTGATGAGTTCCCCTTCTATCCCCTCATCTAGATCATTGATGAAGATGTGGAAGAGTCCTAGGCCGAAGGCAGATCCCTGAGGTACCCCACTGAATGCTTCCCTTCTTGTAGATGTACCGGTAGCTCCATTAAGGAATAAATGCTGGGTGCGGCTGGTCAGCCCCCTGAGGACCCACCACTTGATTCTCTATTCCAGGATTTTCCCAGGAATTGATGTCAAGCTCTTTTTCCAGTTCTCTGAGAGCTCCCCTGGGCTGCAGGAGCATTCAGAAATGACGTTTGGTGACCCCAAAATTAGGTCTGCCAGCTCCTTTGGAAGCCTGGGAGGGTTGGTGTCATTTCTACCCATCCAGAGTGGATTGGTCCTCTTTGACTAATTTCGTGCCTATTTGGAATCGTATATAGATTCTATCTCTCTCGATGTTGCTGTTGATAGGCTGATTTTTTTTCTTTTGCTGAAAAAGAGATGGAAAGGAGTTAAGCATTTCTGAATTCACCCTGCTGCCTGTCTCCTTCCTGCCTTCTGCTCCCATCAGTGGACCTATTGACTTTCTTGACTTTCTTCTTGTTCCTTACATAAAATTTTCCTTTATTATTTTTGGCCTTTGTTGCCAGTCTTTGCCCATTCCAGGCCTTTGCTATTCCGAGTCCGTCCTTGCAGATTCAGTCTACTCGCTGGTATTCTGCTTTACTTATGTGCCCCTCTTTCCATTTTTTTTCTACCTGACCATATTGTCCCTCTTCTTCTCAGAGGGCTCTTTGAGCAACCATGCTGGTATCTCATGATATCTTTAATTTTTCCGTGTCGTATTGTTTTTGCTCGGTCCTTCATCGTTTCATTTTCCCAGGTTTCTTTTAATCAAAATGGACATATATAATACATTACAGGTGTAGAGTTTAGCTATCTATTAGGGCTTGTTAAGTCACTTGAGCTATGTTTTAACCAAACAAGCTTTTTAAAAAGTGGAGACATATAATTAAGGAGAGAAATATCGGCATATATAGGGGGTTTAGGATTGTTTTTTCATTTCATACTTTAGATATGATACATGCAGTAGACATATATAATGCATTACAAACATAGTATAGTTATTGAAGATTTGTTTTAGTCTTTTTTTTAAAGTGGACATATGCATTGAAAATACAGTGTAGGAATATATTAGGGCATTTTTAGTATCTCGAGGTTTGTTCTAAATAAATGTATTTCTCAAACTGTGAACATATAGGGTGCAGGAGAAAAGTGGGGTATTAGGGCTTTTTGAGTTACTGGAGGTGTGTTGTAACAGAATGCTTTTTTAACGTTGGCATATATAATGCAGGCAAGCAATAGAGTACTTACAGCTGGATGTTAGGTCGTCCTTCTCTTGCTCCCCCCGAGAGGCTCTGGAGCAGCAGGAGCTTCTGCCTGCCCCCGAGACCCTCTACCCAGCCCCGTCCCCCAGTTCCGCCACCCGCTCCCTCCGCCTTGCTGCCTCGGCGCTCTCTGCTCCCCCGAGGCCTCTCCTGGGGACCCCTCGGCCCCCGGCCCAGCTCCTGGCTCCTCTCCTCTCTTCTCCTCTCCTGCCGGCTGTGGGCTCCCGACTGCTCGGCCCATGAGGCTGCTCGGTTCCGGTTCCAGCGGTGGCCAGACTAGCCTGGCACACTAGGTAGCAAGTCCCCCACCCCCTCCCTCTCTGCCCCAGTCCCCCATCCTATCCTGGATATGTAGTGAAACCTGATTGTGCGGCTGCCATCCTGATTTTGCTGACACCCCAGCACTTCCTGGGCGAGTCCCTGCTGCCATTAATGGTCATTAAGCAAGTGCCGTTTTGCCCATTGCTGTCACTTGCCGTAACTCCAAGCCGATCGCCCTGCACCCAAGTCTTGAGCGTGCAACCCTGGAGATGCTGCTACAGTCATATGTGCGAGGACCCGTGATACATCACACTTTTCAGTACCATTGGAAGTGTAGGCACAGCGAGGATCTCCCTCGTTTGGATGTGTCAGAAGAAAGAGACAGTTCCCATTAAGGCAGAATTAGGGGGCAAGACTAGAAATGTGGGGCTCAATCCCGGATCACAGTGGTGCTGATACCTGCCGTGTTAGCAGCCTCCGTTCCTGTGGACAAACTGCCAATCCACCATCTCAAAGGTACATGTCTCCAGAAAGGGGCTGGGACTGGCTGGCTGGGGGGAGGGGGC
>NW_024100433.1:0-8548 GCF_016545835.1 Crotalus tigris | reverse complement strand
GATGTCCGTTTTTACATTTGGTTCAATAAAAAAATTTCACCTCTGGATCACAAAAATCCCTGACCCCGGCATCAGGAATTTCCTTCCCAAGACACCAAAACAGCTCAATTTTTAAAAACTACATAAAGCACCATTTTTAAGCATGAAATTTAACTTCGAATCCAATTCTGATGTCCGTTTTTACATTTGGGACAATAAAAAATTTTCACCTCTGGAGCACAAAAATCCCTGACCCCGGCATCAGGAATTTCCTTCCCTAGACACCACTACAGCTGAATTTTTAAAAACTACATAAAGCATCATTTTTACAAATGAAATTTAACCCGGAATCCAATTCTGATGTCCGTTTTTCCATTTAGGGGCAATAAAAAAATTTTCACATCTGGAACACAAAAAATCCCTGACCCCGCCCTCAGGGAATTTCCTTCCTAAGACACCAAAACAGCTCAATGTTTTAAAAACTACCTAAAGCAACATTGTTTTTAAGCAATGAAAATTTAAACTTCGAAATCCAATTCGATGTCAGTTTTTACATTTGGGTCAAAAAAAAATTTTACCACTGGAGCACAAAAACCCTGACACCGGCATCTCAAGGAATTCTACCTCTAGCGGCACCAAAACAGGCAAAAATTTTTAAAAAAACTACATAAAAGCACACACTTTTAAGCATGAAAAATATTCACTTCGAATCCAATTCTTGATGTCCGTTTTTTCCATTTGAGTCAATAAAAATTTTCAGCTCCGGAGCACAAAAATCCCTGACCCCAGCAATCAGGACATTTCATTGCCCAGACACCAAAACGGCCTCAATTTTTAAAAACTACATAAAAGCCACCATTTTTAAGCATGAAATTTAACTTCGAGTCCAATTCTGATGTCCGATTTTACGTTTGGGTCAATAAAAAATTTTCACCTCTGGAGCACAAAAATCCCTGACCCCGGCATCAGGAATTTCCTTCCCTAGACACCAATACAGCTGAATTTTTAAAAACTACATAAAGCATCATTTTTACAAATGAAATTTAACCCGGAATCCAATTCTGATGTCCGTTTTTCCATTTGGGTAAATTAAAAATTTTCACCTCTGGAGCACAAAAATCCCTGACCCCAGCATCAGGAATTTCCTTCCCTAGACAGCAATACAGCTGAATTTTTAAAAACTACATAAAGCACCATTTTTACAAATGAAATTTAACCCGGAATCCAATTCTGATATCCGTTTTTACATTTGGTTTAAGAAAAAATTTTCACCTCTGGAGCACAAAACTCCCTGACCCCGGCATCAGGAATTTCCTTTCCCAGTCACCAAAACGGCTCAATTTTTAAAAACTACATAAAGCACTATTTTTAAGCATGAAATTTAACTTCGAATCCAATCCAACATTTGAGTCAATAAAAAATTTTCTGCTCCGGAGCACAAAAATCCCTGACCCCAGCATCAGGAATTTCCTTCCCCGGACACCAAAACAGCTGAATTTTTAAAAAAACTACATAACGCACCATTTATAAGCATCGAAATTTAACCGGAATCAAATTCTGATGTCCATTTTCCATTTGGATCACACTCTTTCCTTGACGTCAATAAAAAAAATTTCACCTCCTGGAACACAAAAAAATCCTTGACCCCGGCATACAGGAATTTCCTTTCCAGTCACCAAAACGGCTCAATTTTTAAAAACTACATAAAGCACTATTTTTAAGATGAAATTTAACTTCGAATCCAATCAAACTATTTGAGTCAATAAAAAAAGATTTTTTCAAGCTCAGGAGCACAAAATCCTGACCCCTAGCATCAGGAATTCCTTCTCGGACACCAAAACAGCTGAATTTGTAAAAAACTACATAAAGCACCATTTTTAAGCATGAAATTTAACCGGAATCCAATTCTGATGTCAGTTTTTAAATTTGGTTTTTGTTTTCACATAAAAAATTGTTGTTTTTTGACCTCTGGAACACAAAAATCCCTGACCCCGGCATCATGAATTTCCTTCCCAAGACACCAAAACAGCTGAATTTTTAAAAACTACATAAAGCACCATTTTTAAGCATGAAATTTAACTTCGAATCCAATTCTGATGTCCGATTTTACATTTGGGTCAATAAAAAATTTTCACCTCTGGAGCACAAAAATCCATGACCCCGGCATAAGGAATTTCCTTCCCTAGAAAACAAAACAGCTGAATTTTTAAAAACTACATAAAGCACCACTTTTAAGCATGAAATTTCACTTCGAATCCAATTCTGTTGTCCGTTTTTACATTTGGGTCAATAAAAAATTTTCACCTCTGGAGCACAAGAATCGCGGACCCCGGCATCAGGAATTTCCTTCCCTAGACAACAAAACAGCTCAATTTGTAAAAACTACATAAAGCACCATTTTTAAGCATGAAATTTAACCCGGAATCCAATTCTGATGTCCATTTTTACATTTGGGTCAATAAAAAATTTTCACCTCTGGAGCACAAAAATCCCTGACCCCAGCATCAGGAATTACCTTACCTAGACACCAAAAGAGCTCAATTTTTAAAAACTACATAAAGCACAATTTTTACAAATGAAATTTAACCCGGACTCCAATTCTGATATCCGTTTTTACATTTGGTTTAAGAAAAAATTTTCACCTCTGGAGCACAAAAATCCCTGACCCCGGCATCAGGAATTTCCTTTCCCAGTCACAAAAACGGCTCAATTTTTAAAAACTACATAAAGCACTATTTTTAAGCATGAAATTTAACTTCGAATCCAATCCAACATTTGAGTCAATAAAAAATTTTCAGCTCTGGAGCACAAAAATCCCTGACACCGGCATCAGGAATTTCTTTTCCCAGACACCAAAACGGCTCAATTTTTAAAAACTACATAAAGCACTATTTTTAAGATTGAAATTTAACCCGGAATCCAATTTTGATATCCGTTTTTACATTTGGTTTAAGAAAAAATTTTCAGCTCCAGAGGACAAAAATTTCTGACCCCGGCATCATGAATTTCTTTCTCAGGAAACCAAAACAGCTGAATTTTTAAAAACTACATAAAGCACCATTTTTAAGCATGAAATTTAACCCGGACTCCTATTCTGATGTCCGTTTTTCCATTTGGGTCAATAAAAAAATTTCACCTCTGGAACACAAAAATCCCTGACCGCCGGCATCAGAATTTCCTTTCCCAGACACCAAACAGCTCAATTGTAAAAACTACATAAGCACATTTTTAAGCATGAAATTTTTTAACTTCGAATCCATTCTTATGTCCATTTTGTTTTCATTTGGGTCAAAAAAAAATTTTTCACACTCTGGAGCACAAAATCCCTGACCCCGGCATCATGAATTGTCGCTTCTCCGACACCAAACGGCTCCATTTTTTAAAAACTACATAAGCCCATTTTAAGCATGAAATTTCCCTTCGAATCCACTTCTGATGTCCGTTTTTACATTGAGACAATAAAAATTCAGCTCCGGAGCACAAAAATCCGTGACCCCAGCATCAGGAATTTTCCTTTCCCAGACACCAAAACGGCTCAATTTTTAAAAACTACATAAAGCACCATTTTTAAGCATGAAATTTAACGTCGAATCCAATTCTGATGTCCGATTTTACGTTTGGGTCAATAAAAATTTTCACCTCTGGAGCACAAAAATCCCTGACCCCGGCATCAGGAATTTCCTTCTCCGGAAACCAAAACAGCTGAATTTTTAAAAACTACATAAAGCACCATTTTTAAGCATGAAATTTAACCCTGAATCGAATTCTGATGTCCGTTTTTCCATGTGGGTCAATAAAAAAATTTCACCTCTGGAACACAAAAATCCCTGACCCCGGCATCAGGAATTTCCTTTCCCAGTCACCAAAACGGCTCAATTTTTAAAAACTACATAAAGCACCATTTTTAAGCATGAAATTTAACTTCGAATCCAATTCTGATGTCCTTTTTACATTTGGGTCAAAAAAAAATTTTCAGCTTCCTGAGCACAAAAATCCCTGACCGCCACGCCGAGGGCATCAGGAATTTTCGTTTCCCAACCCAAAACGGCTCCATAGTTTAATAAAACTACAAAAAGGACTATTTTTAAGCATGAAATTTAACCCTTAACCCATTCTGATGTCCGTTTTTACATTTGAGTCAATAAAAAATTTTCAGCTCCGGAGCACAAATATCCCTGACCCCAGCATCAGGAATTTCCTTCCCCGGACACCAAAAAAGCTGAATTTTTAAAAACTACATAAAGCACCATTTTTAAGCATGAAATTTAACCCGGAATCCAATTCTGATGTCCATTTTTCCATTTGGGTCAATAAAAAAATTTCACCTCTGGAACACAAAAATCCCTGACCCCGGCATCAGGAATTTCCTTTCCCAGTCACCAAAACGGCTCAATTTTTAAAAACTACATAAAGCACTATTTTTAAGCATGAAATTTAACTTCGAATCCAATCAACATTTGAGTCAATAAAAAATTTTCACCTCTGGAGCACAAAAATCCCTGACCCCGGCATCAGGAATTTCCTTCTCCGGACACCAAAACAGCAAAATTTTTAAAAACTACATAAAGCACCACTTTTAAGCATGAAATTTCACTTCGAATCCAATTCTGATGTCCGTTTTTACATTTGAGTCAATAAAAAATTTTCAGCTCAGGAGCACAAAAATCCCTGACCCCAGCATCATGAATTTCCTTCTCTGGACACCAAAATGGCTCAATTTTTAAAAACTACAAAAAGCACCATTTTTATGCATGAAATTTAACCCCGAATCCCAATCTGACGTCCGTTTATACATTTGGTTGAAAAAAAAAATTTCACCTCCGGAGCACAAAAATCCCCGACCCCGGCAGCAGGAATTTCCTTCCCTGGACACCAAAATGGCTCAATTTATAAAAACTACAAAAAGCACCATTTTTATGCATGAAATTTAACCCCGAATCCCAATCTGAGGTCCGTTTATACATTTGGTTGAAAAAAAATTTTCACCTCTGGAGCACAAAAATCCCTGACCCCGCATCAGGAATTTTCCTTTCCCATCAGCCAAAACGGCTCAATTTTAAAAACTACATAAATCACTATTTTTAATCATGAAATTTACTTCGAATCCAATCCAAATTTGAGTCAAATCAAACATTTCAGCTCGGGATCACAAAAATCCCCTACCCCGGCATAGGATTACTTTTCCCGACACCAAAACGGCTCAATTTTTTAAAACTACATAAAGCCTATTTTTAAGATTGAAATATTAACACCGGAATCCATTTTGATATCCTTTTTTATACATATGGTTTAAGAAAAAATTTTCACCTCTGGAGCACAAAATTCCCTGACCCCGGCATCATGAATTTCCTTCCCTGGACACCAAAACAGCTTAATTTTTAAAAACTACATAAAGCAGCATTTTAAAGCATGAAATTTAACCCGGAATCCAATTCTGATGTCCGTTTTTACATTTGGGTCAATAAAAAAATTTTACTCTGGAACACAAAAATCCCTGACCCCGGAATCAGGAATTTCCTTCCCAAGACACCAAAACACCTCAATTTTTAAAAACTACATAAAGGACCATTTTTAAGCATGAAATTTACCTTCGAAATCCAATTCTGATGTCCGGTTTTTACATTTGGGTCAAAAAAAATTTTACCACTCTGGAGCGACACAAATCCCTGCCCCCCGGCATCAGGAATTTCCTCCCTGAGACACCAAAACGGCTCAATTTTTAAAAACTACATAACGCACCATTTTTAAGCATGAAATTTAACCCCGAATACAATTCTGATGTCCGTTTTTACATTTGGGTCAAAATAAAATTTTCACCTCCAGAGCACAAAAATCCCTGACCCCGGCATCAGGAATTTCCTTCCTGAGACACCAAAACGGCTCAATTTTTAAAAACTACATAAAGCACCATTTTTAGGCATGAAATTTAACCCCGAATCCAATTCTGATGTCCGTTTTTACATTTGGGTCAAAAAAAATTTTTCACCTCTGGAGCAAACAAAAATCCCTGACCCCGGCATCAGGAATTTCCTTCCCTAGACACATACAGCTGAATTTTTAAAAACTACATAAAGCATCATTTTTACAAATGAAATTTAACCCGGAATCCAATTCTGATGTCCGTTTTTCCATTTGGGTAAATTAAAAATTTTCACCTCTGGAGCACAAAAATCCCTGACCCCAGCATCAGGAATTTCCTTCCCTAGACAGCAATACAGCTGAATTTTTAAAAACTACATAAAGCACCATTTTTACAAATGAAATTTAACCCGGAATCCAATTCTGATATCCGTTTTTACATTTGGGTTAAGAAAAAATTTTCACCTCTGGAGCACAAAAATCCCTGACCCCGGCATCAGGAATTTCCTTTCCCAGTCACCAAAACGGCTCAATTTTTAAAAACTACATAAAGCACTATTTTTATGCATGAAATTTAACTTCGAATCCAATCCAACATTTGAGTCAATAAAAAATTTTCAGCTCCGGAGCACAAAAATCCCTGACCCCAGCATCAGGAATTTCCTTCCCCGGACACCAAAACAGCTGAATTTTTAAAAACTACATAAAGCACCATTTTTAAGCATGAAATTTAACCCGGAATCCAATTCTGATGTCCATTTTTCCATTTGGGTCAATAAAAAAATTTCACCTCTGGAACACAAAAATCCCTGACCCCGGCATCAGGAATTTCCTTTCCCAGTCACCAAAACGGCTCAATTTTTAAAAACTATATAAAGCACTATTTTTAAGCATGAAATTTAACTTCGAATCCAATCCAACATTTGAGTCAATAAAAAATTTTCAGCTCCGGAGCACAAAAATCCCTGACCCCAGCATCAGGAATTTCCTTCCCTGGACACCAAAACAGCTGAATTTTTAAAAACTACATAAAGCACCATTTTTAAGCATGAAATTTAACCCGGAATCCAATTCTGATGTCCGTTTTTACATTTGGGTCAATAAAAATTTTTTACCTCTGGAACACAAAAATCCCTGACCTCGGCATCAGGAATTTCCTTCCCAAGACACCAAAACAGCTCAATTTTTAAAAACTACATAAAGCACCATTTTTAAGCATGAAATTTAACTTCGAATCCAATTCTGATGTCCTATTTTACATTTGGGTCAATAAAAAATTTTCACCTCTGGAGCACAAGAATCGCTGACCCCGGCATCAGGAATTTCCTTCCCTAGAAAACAAAACAGCTGATTTTTTAAAAACTACATAAAGCACCACTTTTAAGCATGAAATTTCACTTCGAATCCAATTCTGTTGTCCGTTTTTACATTTGGGTCAATAAAAAATTTCACCTCGCGGCACAAGCAATGAAGAATCGCTGAACCCCGGCATAAGGAATTCCGTCCCTAGAACAACAAAACGCTCACATTGTAAAACTACAAAAAGCACCATTTTTAAGCATGAAATTTAACCCCGAATCTTATTCTGACGTCCATTTTACATTTGGGTGAAAAAAAATTTTCACCTCCGGAGCTCAAAAATCCCTGACCCCGGCATCAGGAATTTCCTTCCCAAGACACCTAAAGGGCTCAATTTTTAAAAACTACAAAAGCACCATTATAAGCATGAAATTTAACCCCGAATCCCATTCTGATGTCCATTTTTACATTTGGGTCAAAAAAAATTTTTCACCTCCGGAGCTCAAAAATCCCTGAACCCGGCATCAAGGAATTTCTTTTCCCAAGACACCCAATACAGCTGAATTTTTAAAAACTACATAAAGCACCATTTTTACAAATGAAATTTAACCCGGAATCCAATTCTGATTTCCGTTTTTACATTTGGTTTAAGAAAAAATTTTCACCTCTGGAGCACAAAAATCCCTGACCCCGGCATCAGGAATTTCCTTTCCCAGACACCAAAACGGCTCAATTTTTAAAAACTACATAAAGCACTATTTTTAAGCATGAAATTTAACTTCGAATCCAATTCTGATGTCCGTTTTTACATTTGAGTCAATAAAAAATTTTCAGCTCCGGAGCACAAAAAATCCCTGACCCCAGCATCAGGAACACCTCCCCGGAACCAAAACAGCTGAATTTTTTAAAAACTACCACTTAAAGCACCATTTTAAGCCATGAAATTTTAACCCGGATCCAACTTCTGATGTCCGTTTTTACATTTGGGTCAATAAAAAATTTTTACCTCTGGAACACAAAAATCCCTGACCTCTGCATCAGGAATTTCCTTCCCAAGACACCAAAACAGCTCAATTTTTAAAAACTACATAAAGCACCATTTTTAAGCATGAAATTTAACTTCGAATCCAATTCTGATGTCCGATTTTACATTTGGGTCAATAAAAAATTTTCACCTCTGGAGCACAAGAATCGTGGACCCCGGCATCAGGAATTTCCTTCCCTAGACAACAAAACAGCTCAATTTGTAAAAACTACATAAAGCACCATTTTTAAGCATGAAATTTAACCCGGAATCCAATTCTGATGTCCATTTTTACATTTGGGTCAATAAAAAATTTTCACCTCTGGAGCACAAAATTCCCTGACCCCGGCATCAGGAATTTCCTTCCATAGACACAAAGAGCTCAAT